>NW_027459367.1:605000-705330 GCF_050624435.1 Tenrec ecaudatus
GCAGGTGTACCTCAAATGAAGTTTGCCTGATGTTTCCTCATGACTATCCTAAGTTCCTTATACATTTGGGTCAAGAATACCAGACACAATGCTAGGAGGAGGCTGCATGGAAAAACAGAACTAAAAGAAACTTTCCATCAACGTTGGTTGTTGTTCAACATTTTATTGGCAGTTCTTAAGAGTCATAACATTTTCTGGGAACATTTTGAAGCCTCTCAGTGTACCCTCTCACCAGATTCATGCTGCTGCCACGGGATGTTAACCTTAATGACTTGGCTAAGGGTGGGTTTTGCCGTTTCTTCATTGTCAAGTTAGTATCTTTCCCTTGAAGATAATAAATTTTGTCCCCAACCCTTTTCAGCTAAACCCTCCTGAACCTCTGTCCTTGGGGGCCTAAAGTTCCCCCATCCTGTCCCCTGGAGGCAACGGGTTGCACTCCACAAATGGCCTTACCTGAGCGTGCCCATATGGTCCCCTGATACTAGATGCTGCCCGTTGGGGCTGATGCACATAGAGCGGATGCCCACATGGGGGTCCATCAGGGACCCATCGGCTTTGTCTCCCCCAGGCAGCTCGGTGTCCAGCAGGGCCAGCATGTTCCCATCCATATAGATGATCTTAATGAGGTACTAGTGAAACAGGTCAGGAGAAGAGGTGGGTGAGGAAGGCCTGAAACAGGACACCTGTCAGGGAGAGAAATGCGGGCCAAGAGGACATCCTTGTCAGAGTTTGGCCAAACAACATCTGGAACAGTCTGGTCTGGAGACCCAGATCCTGAGACTGTGGTGTGGGGGCACCAGGCTCACGTGGCTGAGGATGTTTCAGTGCAGGGTGGAGCCATGCACCCCAGAGCTCTCTGTATTCCACAGGCGGATGGTGCTGTCAGAAGAGCAGGTGATAAAGGAGCTCGGGGGCAGGCAGGCCTGTTGTCTGTCCTTCACCTCAGGGTAGACCTGGAGGAGCACAAGGACCAGAGGGACCCGGGTCAGACCTTGGCTGCCCACAGAGATGGGACGGAATGAGAGTACAGAAAAGGCTGGTCAAGACTTAGCCCCAGGCTTATCCCATAGCAAGCAAGTCATAATGATTAGCTCTTGTCTTTAACAAGTAAAGGAATATACATTAACCAAGCACCTAGTAAGTACTAGGCATTCTAAATATCCCACTTACATTGTCTCCTTTTCGTAAAAATCAAATGCATCAGGTATGTCATTTCACAATTGCAGAAACTAAGGTTTGGTCAAGTTCAGGAACATGTCCAAAGAGGCCAAGCTAAGACTGCACAGGGGCATACTGAAAAACGTCTGAGATGAGTCAGCACTAATATCCCCTCGCATCCTCAGAGCCAATTAACAGATACGAAGGGACCCAGGGGCACTGCTGGGGGAGCAAGGGTGCTGGAGGAAACAAATTCCACACTTGAGGAACCCCAGCTCCTAATGGTAGCCCAGGAAACACGGTCAGTCTCAGCAGACCTGGCCCACGTACCTCTACACTCCAGATGCAGGAGGAATGATACAGAGCTGAATACACCTTGCCCACTTTCTTGGGGTCCTTCACATCCCAGACATAAGTACTATGGTCATTGTACACACAAGACAGCCACTGATTTGCAGGATCAAAGGTCAAGGCGATGGTGTCCCGATACTTCGCATTGGCCACTCCAGCGAAAAGGCGACTGAGGAAAGAGGGGAGCGGGGTGTCCTGGGCAGACAGGGCAAACTGGTGAGTGAGCGCTAATGAAATGGGGCACTAAAGGGAGGAGCAGCAGGTTGGCCAGCAGTCACTGGAGAAAGAACGCAGCGGCTGGCCTGGCATTCCTTGCCATGGGGCTCTCCAAAAGAACACAAGCTATTTCATAGCCCCCAACGTCAGGCGGGGACAGTTTGTGGCCGTGATGCAGCCAAGCAGATGTCAGGCCCTTCTAGACTCACGTCAGAGGACAAGGAAGGGCACTGTGCAAACCACAATCATGGTCATATATCATTTCCTGCCAATTGCAGATTTAGCCCCCTCCTGCCCTGAAAGAGAAATTAATATACCCAACTGCAGAACTGCCCCGCTTCCTGACAGCACTGAAACCAGAGCAAAACTTCACTTCCTGCAATCAACCAACCCAAGGCCCGAGGCTACAATAAGACCCTCCTACCGCAGCTGCTACCCAGGACCACCCTGAGGGAGAAAGGCCTGCTCTGTCAGGTTTCCAGTCTCTCTCAGAAACCCTAAGGAACTGCCCGTCTGCCCTAGCTGTGGTCTTTACAGGACAATGCATTACCACACTGCAGACTCAGATTACCACGGTTGCCCACAGTGAGCAACAAATGCTAAAGGACCCACCTGTGCTTGACTGCAAGGGTCTTCCCAGAGGTCTATGTGTGCCCTCCTCTCCTTGCAGCATGCCAGGGATGGCCTGGCACAGAGTGGGGCTCTGACAGGACTCAGGGGCCCACCCACACCGCTCACCTGGCCTCTGTGATGCTGGCAATGTCTGTCCCCAGGGCATGGGGCCGGGGCAGCATGCTGAGGAAGTGCAGGTTGGAGGGGTTGATAAGGCGCACGGTGCCATCAGCACAGCCACAGAAGATGTAGTCCTGGCTCACCGAGATGCAGTGGGCCACTGTGGTCTGTGAGCACAGAAGCCCCAGTTAGCAAGGGCGTCTGCCCACTCCTTCACCCGACACCTCAACAGCTATGAGCCAAGAGGCAAGGACAAGCGCAAGGCAGGCCAGCTGCCCTGGCTGGAGCCCCTCAATGCCCCTCCCTCTAACAGCAGCTGGCCAGAGGGCTCACAGCCCCGTGCAATTAGGGGGAAGGAGTCAGCAAGCCTTATAAGGCACCTGAGGTTTGGACAAAGACACACCCAGAAAAGGCCGGCCAAGAGAAAGGCAGCAGAGGCAGCGGACAGGGCCAGCACACTTACTGTGATGCTGTCTGTGTGCTGAGTAGAAGAGGAAAGCAGAGGAAGAGGCAGAGACAGAGAGCACGAGCGAGCAGAGAGGTTCCCAAACACCTTCCTCCGCCTGGGGCCTCCCCCTGCGTGCATGCAGACTCAGGTGCCCCGGAGCCCGGAGGTGACAGACGGGAGGGTGCCAACAAAGCATTCACTTACCCTTAGCTCCACCCACTTGTCCAACAGTCGCCGGTCACTGAACTCGCACAGCTGCCCTGAGGATGTGATACACAGGCTACTTCAGTGAACAGGTTGTTCCGCAGGTTCCCCCAGCAGCCCAGAGCGGCCCAGCAGGGGCACAGTGGCATTCACCTGTGGAGACCCACCACAGGTGCCACCCACCCACCCTGCAGGCTATCCCCTTTAAAGCAGGCCCTGGGGAGAGAGGGAGAAGGCTTCCCTTGCAAATTGACATAGCACCTGGCCCAGCTGAGACTTCCAAGGGGCTTTTGAGCATGCAGAAGGGGGCGCAGGTGGAACAGATTTGAGCAGACCCCACACTAGTGGCTACTTGCTGCCTCACCTTTGAGGTCTTGCTGTCATCGAGGTACCAGAATTTGATGTGCCGATTGCCTGCAGTGACAAAATAGCTGCAGTCCTCAGAGAAGGATACTGCTGTCACCCAACTGGACACCTTGTTGGAAGCCACTACAATGTTTTCTGGAGAGAAAGTCAAGGGAAATCAAGGCTCTGCTTCTAGGAGCTGAGGGAAAAGAAACTTACACACTGAAGGAGGTTAGACAAGCTGTGAACTTGACCTCTCCTTCTGCCCCTTCTTCAGCATCCTAGATACCCAGTTGCTCCTTTCTGCTCAGAGTTCTCTAGAAAGGGACTGAGGCCAGCAGGCGGAAGTGAAGGCCAACGGTCAGCAATTTCTTGGCTCCCCTCCTGGCCCCGCCTGTCCTGAGGCCAGCAGCCCACTCACCTTCCAGGCCCAGACATTGACGATCATGTCATGCTGGTAGCCAACTGAGAAAATGTACTTGGCGCTGGGTGAGAAGGCCACACATGCCACGCCATACTTATGCTCCTGAAGCTCCACCACCTGGCTGCGCTCCGACACATCCCATACCCGCACAGCAGGCATGTGTCCACTCTGCAGGGACCTAAGACCCCGAAGTAAAGGCCAGAGGCAGCCAGCTCCCTCCCCATCCACGGAGGCCTGGCCCTCCCAGCCACTGGACAAGAGCCTGCACATAAATGAAGGACACCTAACCTAATGCACCTGCACATGAATCAAGGACATCCCCGGAGGGAATGTGATCAGTGTTGGGGAACAGGGACTCTCAGGGACGGGCTCCTGAAGTGATTTGGATGGGCAAGAACCACCACTCCTGCAGTTTGCTCTCACAGCCTCACAGGGCAAGTCTATGGGAGGGCAGTCCTGTTCCACACTGTGACCAGCAGGGGGACTCCAGGGATAAGGGATGTTTTAAGGAGGTGTTTTCCAAAATGTGGTTCCCAAATTGGCAGCTTCAGCCTCACCAGGAACTACTTGTTAGCATTGCAAACTGAAAAGAGCCACCCCAGACCTGCAGAACCCCAGAGCCAGCAGTCTGTACTAAAGGGTGACCATGGCACTTCTGATGCAGGCTACAGCCTAAGAACACTGCTCTAGGGCAGACCAAACACCCAAAGTGGACACCAGTACAGAAAGTCAAAATTGGCACCAGTCCTATGCGGGCCGCAGGCTGTTACTCTCTGCTAAGGCCAGGCCACCCCCTCTGCAGTGCCTGAGCTTCCTTCCTCACTCATCTCACCGGTGACCAGGTACTTGCCATCAGGAGAGAAAGCAAGGGCAGTGATGGTTTTCCTGAAAGGAATCGGGCAGGCTCAAGAGGGGCACTGGCAGCCTGGCCCAGGTCTGGCCTCTCACAGTCCCCTCTCAAAACAAGGGCAGCAAACCCGCCGTCCCTGTGCTACTTCCCTCGCATGCCTGGGGCCCAACAGTGCCCAATGCCACAGAGAAGCAGGTGGCACCCCTCTGGCCGTCCCTGGGGAAAGGTGGCACTCCCCAAAGCCCCAGAGCCCATTTACCTGGAGCTGTTGAGGATGTGGTGCTGCTTGTGTTTCTGGGGGTTGAAGAGCACAACCACACACCTTGGGATAGGGAGAGGGAGAGGGAGAGTTGAGCACAGACTTAGCACCCCACCACAGCGGCCCAGCCCAGAGGACCCCACGTTGCCAGAGTGCAGCTGGCTTCTGACAGCACTCTTCTGCCTTTCTCCCCTTCTGTAGCCTCACACGGCGCAAGGTCCTGTAGGTAGCCCTGCTTGCCCAGTGCTCTGTGCACCAGCACCGTCGGGACATGCCCCATAGCGATGGGGTAGCCGGTCTTCCCAGAGCTCTTGTCCCTACCCCAGGGCAGAGGGCAGAGAGAAGGATGCACATGATTTGGGTAAGAACAGGCCTCAGCTGTGGCCTTGTTTACAGACCTGGTTTCCAGGAGAGAGTGGGATCTCTCATGTCTGCACCCATGTGTGTACTTGGCAAGAGCTAGCCCACCACATGTTGGATGAGGAAGCAAGTGGAAGGTCAGGGCCCAGGGCCCAGGGCCAGGCCTGCAGGGAGACTAAGTGGGATGGAGGGGCAGAAAACTGCCTGAGGGAGGGAACTTCATGGAGTTGCTGGCCCACGTCAGACTCTTTAGCCCAAAGAGCCTGAGCAGCGCCATTCTAACAGCCTCCAGGCTCCCTCTCCAGTCAGGCAGCAAGGCTGGGTGAGATTGGATGGAGACTGAAATTCAAGAGTGAACTCGAGAGAGGGAGGCAGGTAAGAGTCAGGGACAAGGAGCTGGGAGCCAACAGCTCGCCAGTGTCTCAGGGGCCGTGGTGCTCAGCAGGTTTAGGCCCTCTGCCCAGCTGTCCCCTCTCTTCATTAGCGCTATGCCTACTAATTGCTATTAGCTGGCCACAGCAAGCCTGGAACCTGCTCCCCCAGGTAAGGGGGTTGACTGGGTAGATGGGGGAGAGACTCAGTAGAAGGCTACTTGTCCCAACCCTGCCTTTTACAACAGGAAGCAGACCGCAGGACCCGCATCTGGACCCCACTGCTTGCAGATGGGAGCAGGAGGTGCCGCACAGGGCTTGGTCTCTGCTGCAGACAGAGGCCTCCGGCTCGGCTCAATGAGCCAGTTCGCTATGCAAATTCCACTGTCAACTAGGGATTCTGGGATCTTGGAGGTACACCAGGTAAGCTCACAGCTGGCTACCAGGCTGATTGACAGCCTTAGAAACCTGAGCAACACCCTCTTCTCCTCAGAGCCCCTCCCCTCCAATCCTTTTTCACCCTCTTTTTCTTTGTTCTCTTTTTTATCCCCTTTCTCTCTTTAAACCGATTTGAAGACCGCTGCTCTCCACATTCCTTGAATGAGAAAAACAAGATGACCTTAGAAACACGCAGACACACACCTGCCCAGTTGCTCTGAAGGAGAGTCTAATACATGGGACTGGCCTAACTCCTCTAAAACAGAGCTGCCTGCACAGAGGATGAAAGGAAGGTGTTCAAACACTCAACCACATTCACTGTCACTGAGTCGATTCTGACTCACAGTGACCCCGCAGAACACAGCAAAACCGCCCCTGTGGGTTTCCGATACGAACTATCTAGGGGACCAGAAAGTGTCATCTTTCTCCTTTGGAGTGCCTGGTGGGGTCTAGCTGCTGTCCTTGCCGTTAGAACCCCAACACAGAACCATGACACCCTCAGGTATCTGGGAGTCCAAAATTGAGAGATAAGGACCACTAAGGAACAGAGCCAGGGCTCACAAACAGGGCTTCTGATTTCGGGTCCTTTTTACACACACACACACACACACACACACACAGACAAACCTTTGCAGAATCTCTTGAGTGCTTCTGACGTCATGTCCTTGTTACACACACACACTCTTGCAGAATCTCTGGAGGGCTTCTGACTTCATGTCCTTTTTACGCACACACACACACACACACACACACACACACACACATGGATGCATCCTTGCAGAATTTCTGGATGGCTTCTGATTTTTGTCCTTTGTAAACACACACACACACACACACACACACACACACACACACACCGTTGCAGAATCTCAAGAGGGCTACTGATTTCGGGTCCTTTTTACACAGATACACACACACACACACCCTTGCAGAAACTCCAGAGAGTTTTTGAATTCCTGTCCTTTTTAAACAAACAAAACCATACACACACAACCTTTTAGTATCTATGGAGGGCTTCTGACTTCATGTCCTTTTTATACACACACACACACACACACACACACACACACCCTTGCAGAATCTCTAGAGGGTTTCTGAATTCTTTTCTTTTTTACACACACACGCACACACACTCACACCCTTGAAGAATCTCTGGAGGCCTTCTGACTTCATATCTTTTTACACACGCATACACACACACAAGCACCTTTCCACAATCTCTGGAGTGCTTCTGACTTCGTTTCCTCTTTACACACACACACACACACACGCTTGCAGGATCTCTAGAGTGCTTCTGACTTGGTGTTCTTTTTACACACACACACACACATACGCACACATACACCCTTGTAGAATCTCTACAAGGATTCTGAATTCATGTCCTTTTTACACACACACACACACACACACAACCTAAAGCCACTTTCTTGCAAAATCTCTGCAGTACTTCTGACTTCGTGTCCTTTTTAAACACACACACACACACACACACACACACACATACTTGTAGAATCTCTGGAGGGCTTCTGATTTCGTGTCCTTATTACACACACACTCCCTCACTCTCACACTCATACCTTTCCAGAAAACCTAGAGGGCTTCTGACTTCGTGTCCTTTTAACACAATACACTCACCCTTGCAGAATCTCTAGAGGGCTTCTGACTTCGTGTCCTTTTGACACACATACACACATACACACACACACACAACCTTCCAGAATCTCCAGACGGTTTATGACTTCGTGTCATTTTCACACACACACACACACACACATATACACACACACATACACACACACTCTCTTGCAGAATCCCTGGAGGGCTTCTAACTTGGTGTACTTATTACAAACACAACGCACACACACACACACACACACACACACACACACACACACACCCTTGCAGAATCAATAGTGGGCTTCTGATTAGGTTTGATTTTTACACGCACACACTCACACCCACACACATACACCCTTGCAGAATCTCTGGAGGGCTTCGAACTTTGTGTCCTTTTTACACATACACACACCCTTGAAGAATCTCTAGAGGGCTTCTGACTTCATGTCCTTATTATACACACACACTCCCTCACTCTCACACTCATACCTTTCCAGAAAACCTAGAGGGCTTCTGACTTCGTGTCCTTTTAACACAATACACTCACCCTTGCAGAATCTCTAGAGGGCTTCTGACTTCTTGTCCTTTTGACACACATACACACATACACACACACACACACACTTGCAGAATCTCCAGACGGTTTATGACTTTGTATCGTTTTCACACACACAAACATACACACACACACTCTCTTGCAGAATCTCTGGAGGGCTTCTAACTTGGTGTAATTATTACAAACACAACACACACATACACACACACACCCTTGCAGAATCAATAGTGGGCTTCTGACTTCGTGTGATTTTACATGCACACACACACACACACACACACACATACATCTTGCAGAATCTATGGAGGGCTTCGAACTTTGTGTCCTTTTTACATAAACACACACACATACACACACCCTTGTAGAATCTCTAGAGGGCTTCTGACTTCGTGTCTTTTTACACAAACACACACACACACACAGACACACACACACACCCTGGTAGAATCTCTGGAGGGTGTCTTACTTGGTGTCTTTTTACACACACACACACACACACACACACAGACACACACACACACACACACACACCAAGAACCGACTTTTAGTTTGCTACTCACTAGCTTTTGAAGACCCCAGTCACTTCCCTGATGGATACAGAACATTGTCTTTGTGAGCCAGTTTGTACGAATTGATTTTGAGGTCTCTCAGAGCTATGTTCCTGATCCCCCATATTTAGGACACGCTCCCTCAAGGGGTTTTGTTATAGCTAAGACATTTTCATAACTATGCCTCCTGGATGCACTATTATATTCATGGACATATTTATAGTATATGCTAATATGTATATAGAACTATTCTCTGGCAAACCTATATTTATTCATGGGTCTAGTCCCATTCTCCTTCCCACAACTGCTCAGATTTTGTGGTTTGTCTATCTATCTATTTATCTCTCTAGCTATCCTTGTATGTTATTGTTATTATAGGAGTATTTATCTCTGTTGCTTTTAATGCTTGTAGTCTACTGAGAAAGGTTAGCGTTTAGATGTTCCAAATGTTTCCCCATTTTCTGGATTGCATGACACAAACCAATAGAAGAAGGGAAAAGAAAAAAATTTAACCCAAGTAATAACACCAACAATAAAACCAATTTAGTCTTTTGGTTAAGAATTACTCAGACTTTCCCACTCCTAGGCTAACCCTTGAAAGAAAAAGAATGAGATAAAAGACCATAGGGAGGAAGAAAGGAGACTGAGAGGCAAGGGAATAAAGAAAGAAGGTGGCAGGGTTGTGTGAACAATTAAGGTGGACCTTCTTTGATGTGTATTAAAAATAATATTGACTGGCTTTTCCAATACTCACCAAAAAATATTTATATCAATCAAGAAAACCTCACTAACCTGGAATCAATTCTGACATATAGCAACCCTTTGGACAGAGTATAGAACTGCCCCTGTGGGTTTCCAAGGCTGTAAATCTTTACAGGAGTAGAAAATCTCATCTTTCTCTTGTGGAGTGGGGGTGGGGAGGGGAGTTTCGAACTTCTGATCTTGCAGTTAGAAGTCCAACTCATAATCTACTTCACTAACAAGGCTCCTCCTTTCATCATTAATCTAGACTGTTTGACCTTCTTGGCTTACTGGGTTTTATTTTCTCGCTTTGGAAGACATGGTACCAAAATACACACCATTTCCTAGCCCCCCAAAGAATCAAAAGTAAGCAAAAACAAAACAGGAAAAACTAGCAACCCAATCCAAACCAACTAACCTATTTAGCCATATAGATAAAGGATACTTGTAGCCAACCTCTGTGTTGGGGGCAATAGGGATGGATGGGGACTGTGGTTAACAGGCACGTGGCAGCTCATCCACGGGGGACATTCAAATTCTAGCTCCAGACTGTTGTTGCCTTGGGTAAATGCAAGGATTTTAAGGCCTGCTTTTCTGTTTGTAACTGAGATGCTGAGAATATAAAATTCGATGTGAAATCGTCAAATTTCAAATATTGGATGACATTAGTTAAAACTACTTTTCTGGCTGCTCATCATCATACTAGCACATCATTAGGTTAAAATCATATCAAAGACATCTGGTTTGTCCCCTGTGCCCTTTAAGGACAACTGAAACATAAGGACGGGAATGTGACATTCATTCTTCCTCCAGACCCTCACCCTTTGACTCCATCGGCTGGCGTTCATAGAAGAGGCAGATGGTTTTGTTCAACTTCAGCATAATCAGAGTCCTGAGAGTTAAACACAGTACGTATATAATTTCATACTAGTTGTTTTAATATTAGCCCAAACAAAACCAACAAAAACCCAACCCGTTGCTGTTATGTTGGTTCTGGCTCCCGAGGACCCCCTGGGTGCAAGGGAGAAACTACACATCACAGGATTCTCAAGCCTGTGGGCTTCAAGAAGCAGGCCATTAGTTATTTCTTCTGGGGGGTGCAACTGCCCACCTCTTGATACGTTGAGTCCTTAACCATTTGTGTCACCCAGGGTCTCCCAGTCTTCGTATGTGACCCCCAAATTCCTTGACAGGCTACCTATAGGAAGGTAGAGTCTATGCCCTTTCCCCTTAAATTGGGATGTTTCATGACCTCTGTGACCAATAGATTATGGAGAAGATGACACTGTGACATCTAGTTTGGGCAACCCCCTTCCCTCCCCCAAAGTGCTTCACAGCTTCTGAAAAATCCCTTCAAAGACTTCTTCTTGAGTGCTCACCCTCAGAATGTCCAGCCTCCACGTGCTACCTCTCAGGACACTTCTCAGCACCCGGACACTATGCTGAAAGAAGCCTGAACCACCTGGAAAGGCCACGTGGAGACACTCCAACCAACAACCCAGCTAAGCACACAGCTAACGGCCAGCTTCAGCTGCCAGCCCTCTGAGTGCACGTGTAGGCACTGGAGTCACCAGAGGACACTGCCCCAGCTCCCATGTGACTGCCAACTCATGGGAGACTCCAAGCACGACCCAGTGGCCTCCCAGCAACCACACGATGATGGTCCTTGTTTGAAGCCACTGCGTTTGGGGAGGGGGCATTTCTTGCCCAGCCACAGGGATGAGAACCTGCATCTCAATAACATGCAGGTGGGTGAGGGGGCCGTCTCTCGAGCAAGGCAGCCTCCCTTCTTATCAACTCCTGGGGATTTTTGTTGTTCTTGCCACTGCTGCCCCAATTCCCCAGGAGCTAGAGAAAGGCAGGCAGCAGGCCTCAGGTGGCCAGGAGGCAGGAGCCTCTGTGGAATGCAGTTACAATGGGAGATATAACCTTAAAGGCAGGAGCCTGACTTTACCTTTGCCTCCTGGAGATTTGGGGTGCAGAACACCTGTCAAATCCCATCTTCTGTCCAACCCTGATCATTTGTCTGTCTTATGTTTACACATAGGACGCAGACTTGTGAGCACCCAAAGAACAGGGTCTGGCGCCAAAAAACCAGCGCCACAAGGAACTGATGTTTCTCCAGCAATGGGGAGGGGTGGGATGAGAGGAAGAAAGGAGTACAAATCACTGGATCAAAACAAGGTGGGGAAAGGAAGGAGGAAAGGGAGAGAGTGAAGGAAGGAGACTGTGAGGTTGAAGGGAAAAGGCAGGGAAGGAAAGGAGAAAGGTGGGGGTGGGGAGAGAGGAGCGAAGAAGAAATGGAGGAGTGCGGGAGGGAAGATGGATGGTGAAGGCAGGCAGGAAGACGTGAGCAAAGGGAGGGAAGGAAGAAAAGAGAAAGAGAAGGGCAAGAAGAAGAAAGGAAGGTAGGGAAGAAAGGAAGAAAACGAGAAACCTAATGTCAATGGCACCCTCTATGTTTTTATTTCCTGTTTTTCTGAGGTAGCCTCTTCAGCAGAAGCAAATGGGCTGAATCGCCTCAAACTCCACCTAGGTAGAAAGCACGGGTTTCATTTTGCCAGGGCCTGTGAAAATGTTTGAACTGAGCAGCATTAACACGGAGACAGCGATTACCCCACGTGGCTGTTGCGCTCTGATGATACCAAGGCAACGGGAATGGGGGCTCATTATTTCACCAGGTGACAAAAAAAATTGTATTTTGACGTTTCACCCTGAACGTGGGGAAGGGGGGGCGTGGGGGAGGAAGCAGGGGCCCTTTGTGGCGTCTCCTCTTGCCATTGTGATGCCCCTTGACCTGCCAACAACCTGAGGTCCTGCACTCTGCCAGTGAGGGGCTTGGCTGCAGGCCCTAGCCCAGCATTTCTTATCAGATTTACTGTGACAAGTGATGGGAGAAAAGAAAGATGCTGTTAACAGCGCATCCGTTCAGACCCTGCTATTTAGAAATTTGTATTTATATTTTGTCAGAGAGAAGTAGCACTGATGTTAATCTTTGCACTACCCTTGAAAAAAATCATTCATAATCTTAAAACAATAATCCATAGCATTTGTGGAGCTCTGAGAACCAAGGGATGGTCAGAAGCATTTTTAGACATATGTCTCATTCCATCTTCAAAGCAACCCAGTGAGGAATAAGAAAAGTTGGCTTATGACTTCCCTTTTGGAAAGTGAGTCTTTGGAAGCACAGAGAGGTCCAAGGTCACATAGTCAATAAGTTAGAGAGCCTGGATTTGAACCTGAGCGGTCTGCTGCCAGAGGTACTTTTTTTGCTCTTGTTTATTAAGGCAACTTGCAGCCCTGGCAAGGATTCAGATAGAATTGAGGATCATTTTTTTAACAATTTATTAGGGGCTCATACAACTCTTATCACATTTCATACATATACATACATCAGTTGTATAAAGCACATCTGTACAGTCCTGCCCTAATCATTTTTTTCTCCTCTTTTCTTTTCTTACATTTTAATAGGGACTCATTCAACTCTTATCACAATACACCCATATTCATACTTCAATTGTATAAAGCACATCCATACATTCCCTACCCCAATCATTCTCAAAGCATTTGCTCTCCACTTAAGCCCTTTGCATCAGGTCCTCTTTTTTTCCCCCTCGCTCCCCTTCCCCCCCTCCCTCATGTGCCCTTGGTAATTTATACATCGTTATTTTGTCATATCTTGCCCTATCCGGAGTCTCCCTTCCCTGGTTCTCTGCTGTCCCTCTCCCAGGGAAGAGGTCACATGTGGATCCTTGTAATCAGTTCCCCCATTCCAACCCACTCACCCTCCACTCTCCCAGCATCGCCCCTCACACCCTTGGTCCTGAAGGTATCGTCCACCCTGGATTCCCTGTACCTCCAGCCCTCATATGTACCAGTGTACAGCCTCTACCCTATCCAGCCCTAACAGTGCTTCTCTCTATCCTTGTGGAGCCCTGGTGATGGGCTGGGCTGCTAAGTAGTAGGTTAAACAGGCTTTCCCCTCCTGTGAAAAGTTACACTCTCGGGAAACTCACGGGTTGCTCTGAATCAAGGTCAACTCAATGGCAGTGAGTTTGGCTTTTTAATGTCTCTCCCTGTTGTTGTTGTTGTTGTTGTTGTTGTTGTTGTTAGTTTGACATCCAGTTGGTTCTGGTCCATGGCAAACCTATTCACAGCAGAATGTAACAATAACAGCTCCTCCTCCATCCACCCAAGTGTTCCTATGCTCAGTCCTCTTGTTGTAGTCACTGTGTCAATCCAGCTCTTCAAGGGCATTCAACCATTTTTCACAGCCCTTCCATTTTTCTAAGCATGATGCCTCCCCAGGGACAGGTCTCCACTGACAACATGTCCAAAGTCTCACCATCCTTACTTCTAATGGGAATTCTGGCCGTACTTCCAAGACAGATTTTGTTTGTTCTTTTGGCAGTCCATGGTACAGTCAATATTCTTTGCCAGTACCATGGTTCAAATTCATACAGTTTACCTGGGTCTTCTTCACTCAATGGCAAGCTTTTCACATGCAGATGAGGCAAATGAAAATACCATGGTTTGGAATAGGTGCACTTCCTGCTTAAAGTAACATCCTAACTTTTCAACATTCTAAAGAGCTCTTATGCAGCAGATCTACCCAGAGCAATGTATCTTTTCATCTCTTGACTGCTGCTTCCAGGAGCTTTGCTTGTGGATCCAGACAAGACAAAATCCTTGACAACTTCAAGTTTTTCTCGATTTATCATCATGTTACCTATTGGTTCAGTTGTGAGGACTTTGGTTTTCTTTGTGTTGAGTTGTATCCCACATTGAAGGCTGCAATCCTTGATCTTCACCAGCAAGTGCTTCAAGTCCCCCATCCTTGTCAGCAAGCCAAACTGTGTTGTCTGCATATAGCAGTTTGTTAATAATATTTCCTCCAAATCTGATTCTGTGTTCTTCTTCATATAATTTGGCTTCTCTGATTATTTGCTCACCATACAGATTGAAAAAGTATAATAAGTGGGTGCAACCTGGATGCACACCTTTCTTAATTCTTAAACAATGCAATCTACACTTGTTCTATTTTTGCTACTGCTTCTTAATTCATGTACAAGTTTCACATGAGCAAGACAAAGTGTTCTGGAATTCCCTTCTCTAAACTATCCATGTTTTGTTATGATCCACACAGTCAGATACCTTGGGTGTTAATAAAACTTAAGTAAACATCTTTTGGGTATTCACTGCTTTCAGGCAAGATCCATCTGATATCTGATATCCTTTGTTCCACATCCTCTTCTGAATCTGGCTTAAATCTCTGGGAAACCAAACTCACTGCCTTGTAGTTGATGACAGCTCATCCTGACCCTATATTATAGGGTAGAACTAACTGCCCCTGTGAGTTTCTGAGACTGTAACTCATTATGGGAGTAGAAAACCTTGCCTTTCTCCCACGGAGTGACTGGTGGTTTTGAACTGCTGACCTTGGGGTTTGCAATCCAACCTGTAACCACTGTGCCACGATGGCTCTTGAATGCTGAATATGGTAACTTTCTGTCAATGAATTAATGCAACTGTTGTTGTATTAGCTTCAGTACAATTTGACTCACATGTGATGCCAATGATAGTGTTACATAATTTGACCATTCCGTTGGTCTCCCTTCTTTGTTATGTATACACATATGGATCTCTTCCAGTCAGTTAACCAAGTAGCTGTATTCCAAATTTCCTGACATAGATGAGTGAGTGCTGCCAGTGCTTTATCAGCTTGTGGAAACATTTCAATAGATATCCCAGCAATTCCAGGCATCTTGTTTTGGGCTAGTGCTTTCCATGCATCTTGGATTTCTTCTTTCCTGACCATTGGTTCTTGCTCATATGTTACCTCCTGAAATGGTTGAATGTTGGTCTATTCTTTTTGATACAGTGACTCCATATTGTTTCCATCTTCCTCAGATGTTTCCTTCATCATTCAATATTTTGCCCATAGAATTTTTTAATATTGCACCTCGAGACTTGACATTTTTCTTCGGTTCTTTCAGTTTAAGATATGCTGAATATGATCTGTTTTGGTTTTCTATCTCTAGGCCTTTGCACATTTTCTGATAATATTTTACTTTGTATTCTCGAGTTGTCCTTTGAAATTTTCTTTTTAGCTCTTTACTTCATCATTTCTTCCATTTGCCTTAGCTACTCTCTGATTAAGAGTAAGTTTCACAGTCTCTTCTGACAAGCACTTGTATCTTTTCTTTATTTCCTTTTTTTAAAAATGACACTGTGCTTTATTCAGAGATGTTCTCAACATTTGGTGGGTTATTATCAAGGCTGTATATTGACTCTCGTGTACTTGTTTGCATTTTCTTGAACTTCAACTTGAGCTCACATATGAACAATTGCTGATCTGTTCCACAATCAGCCCCTGGACTGGTTTCAGTTGCTGATATTGAGCTTCTTTTATTGTCTCTTCCCACAGGTGTAGTCAATTTGATTTCTGTGTATTCCATCTGGAGAAGTCCACATATATGGTCACCTTTTTGGTTGTTGATCATATGTTTGAAGAAATCATTAATCATGCAAAATTCTAACATACAATCAAGATAAATTGGTAATTATTGGTGATTGGAGTGCAAATGTAGGAGCCTAAGAGGAAAGAACAGAAGTTGGAAAATATAGTATATGCTATCAGCAATTTACTGGTCTTGCAAACTCTGTCATGCGATCTCCAGCTTGGTTTCTATCACCAAGACCATATTTTTCAACTACTGATCCTTCCTCTTTGTTTTCAACTTTTGCATTCCAATAGCATTTTGATAGCAAGTCTGACAAATTTGGGACTGAATATGGTGGTAGAATTATTCAATTTCTGTGTCACCAGCTTTGGGTGGTTGGTGCATAAATTTGAACAATAGTTGTATTGATTGGTTCTCCTTGAAGGGGGCTAGATAGCATCCTATCAAAGATAGCATTGTACATTAAAATAGATCTTAAAATGTCCTTTTGATGATGAATGCAATGTTGTTTCTCTTGATTGTGTCATTTCCAGCAGAGTAAACCATAAGATTTTCTGTTTCAAAATGGTCAATATCAGTCCATTTCAGCTAACTAATGCTTACAATATCAATCTTTTTGTATTCCATTTCATTTTTAATGACTTCCAATGTCCCTAGATTCATATTTCATACATCCCAAGTTCTCCTCATTTTGAGTTGTGCCCCATCAGCAAATGAAGGTCCTGATAGCTATACTCGATTTGCATCATTATGGTCGACTTGCCTATGAAAAGTCAGCTCTTCCTCCTCCTCAGCCGTATTTTGAGTACTTTCCAAGTTGAAGAGCTCATCTTCTGGCACACGTTCTGACAATGTTCTTCTGTTGTTCATGGGGGGTCTAGTAACTGACAGTGTTGCTGCTATCCATAGGGTTTTCAATGGCTCATTCTTCCCATGCGGGCAGCCAATTCCTTCTTCATTGTCTGTTCTTTGTCTGGAAGCTCTTTGGGTGACCCTGCTGGTATATGAAATGCCAATCACATAGCTCCCAGTATCACACAAAACAAAAGTCACCACAGTACCACAAAATGCCAGACAAGTGATGGACCTCTATTCTTAGTGAGGCGTGGCCTGGTGGGAGGAGTGGGCCCTTAGTTGGTTCTGATCCACTTACTGGAACAAATACTGTTAGTGCTTATTTCGTAAATGTGAAATGCATAAAAGAGACCCCCCAAAATATCCTCCAATTCAGACTTTCTGCCTTTTAAAAGAGGATAACCCACTCTGATTCAAAGTAATTGAGGTGTTTTGTTTTCCCCTCCCTCTGAGTCTACAGAGACTAGACTAATCACAGCTGAGGCGGAGCGACTGAAATGACTTAAAGCACCAGCTAGACTGGCTGTCAGAAGCAGCTACAGTCAACAGCTACAGACTGACAGAGCTGCTCAGCCAAGAGCTGAAGGTTCTCAACTCCCACTTCTACTGATGGGCACAGCCAGTGGCCTCTGGGAGTTGACTGGAACCCAGCAGCCAGCTGTGAGGAGCAAGCTAATTCATCTCAGCCTGGCCCAGGTCATCAAGTCACTGAAGGAGTATCGGGAAAGAGGGAAGAAATTTGGGGTCCCACATTTGGCCACAGACAAAAGTTGTTCTGTGTTTAGACAGTAGTTCTGGGCCTGAGTTTGGGGCAGGTGTGATGAAGGAAAGTGGGCTCCCTCCCTGCATCTGGGAACAGATGGTGGGGCTGCCCTGGAAACAGCAGGCCAGTCAGCTGGAGCAAAAATGGCTTGGACTCTAAAGCCCTGGCAGGGCAGACTGAAGCTACCTCGACTGTTTTTTCTTAACCCAATGGCTCCCGCTACCCTCACCACCCCCAACTAGGTAAAAGGGAAGAAAGATTCATTTTCTTTACAGAGGCAACTTTCTAGAAAGGAGACCAGTCCACCAGCTGTGAAAGGTCCCCTTAAACCATGTTACTTTGAGCAGTAGAAAGAAATGTTGAGAGTCCCAGAGCCACGTGGAATTGTGGATCCTCTAGTGTAGGTTCCAGTGATGCCAGATCGATTTTTCTAGAGAAAGTCAAAATTCCTGTTTTCTTAAAAACCTCCTGATTTTTTCAAAGGCGATTCAATAACATTGGATAGAAGCCAGATAGGCCAAAGAGCCCTGGTGGCACAGTGGGTTATGTGTTGGGCAGCTAACTAGAAGGTCAGTAGTTTGAAACCACCAGTCACACTGGGGGAGCGGGGGGTGGGGGATAGGGTGGGGGTTGTGCAGAGATGAGACTTTCTAGTCCATATAGAATTTCAACCTCGGAAACCCACAGGGGCAGTTCTGCTCCGTCTTATAGGGTCACGGTGAGTTGGAATCTTCTAGATGGCAGTGAATAAGCAAGCCAACCAGAGTCCACACAGGTCCTCATTTGGCTATGGGAGTCCCCAGTCTGTGACCCTCACAGAATCGACCTTTGTGTATCGATGTTAAAAGTGAGATCCAGAGAGGGGAGCGCCTGTCCCCTTGAGGAGCAACGAGTTGACTTTCCAGTCTCCAATCTGTAGCACACACTCCCGGTGCTCCTTCTCTTCACTCCCAAATTCCTGATTCCGTGTACTCGCCTCAGTCACCAAGGGCCAGCTCTGAAGGTCCCTTTGCTGGTGCTGGCTGAATGTGCTGAGGAACATATGCCCCTGGGAACAGCCCTGACCAGGCCCCTTACTCCTTGGATGGCAAAACTCTGAGAGGCGTGTGCTACACCCAACCCCTGGAGACTTCCTAAGTGATTAAGCAGCAGGTTCCCAGGTTTGTAATTGGATTCACAATCTATTTGTTATCGGTGGCCTTCCATCCATTGGCTCACAACCCCACATCATTACCTGCATGCTCAGAGTTTCCTAAATAAGTTCATTGCCTTTAAGTCTTTGGCCAGGGTCTGCTTCAGTGAGAACCCAAACTAAGCCCAGGTCTGAATCGTTATGTGTCCTTCCTGCCATCCAGTTGATGCCGACTCATGGCAACTCTATAGTTTGGGGTAGAACTGCACCTGTGAGTTTCTGAGACTCGAACTCTTTTTTTTTTTTTAAACATTTTATTAGGGGCTCATACAACTCTTATTACAATCCATACATATACTTACATCAATTGTATAAAGCATATCCGTACATTTTTTGCCCTAATCACTCTCAAAGCATTTGCTCTCCACTTAAGCCCTTTGCATCAGGTCCTCTTTTTTTTAACCTCCCTCCCCGCTCCCCACTCCATCATGAGCCCTTGATAATCTACAGATTGTTATTTTGTCATATCTTGCCCTCTCCGGAGTTTCCCTCCTCACCTTCTCTGCCGTCTGTCTCCCAGGGAGGAGGTTACATGTGGATCCTTGTAATCTGTTCCCAACCCACTCACCCTCTACTCTCCCAGTATCACCCCTCACACTCCTGGTCCTGAAGGTATCATCCACCCTGGATTCCCTATGCCTCCAGCTCCTATATGTACCAGTGTACAACCTCTGCCCTATCCAGTCCTGCAAGGTAGAATACGGATCATGGTAGTTGTGGGGAGGAAGCATCCAGGATCTAGGGAAAAGCTGTGTTTTTCATCAGTACTACATCGCACCCTGACTGACCCATCTCCTCTCCTAAACCCCTTTGTGAGGGGATCTCCAGTGGCCAGCCAATGGGCTTTGGGTCTCCCATCTGCACTTCCCCCTTCATTCACTATTTTATATATATATATATATACCATATATATGGTATATATATATTTTTTGCATAATACCTTATACCTGGTCCCTTTGGCACCATGTGATCGCACAGGCTGGTTTGCTTCTTCCATGTGGGCTTTTTTGCTTCTGAGCTAGATGGCCGCTTGTTCACCTTCAAGCCTTTAAGACCCCAGACACTATCTCTTTTGATAGCCAGGCACCATCAGCTTTCTTCGCCACATTTGCTTATGCACCCGTTTGTCTTCGCCAATCGTATTATGGAGGTGTGCAGCCAATACTGTGATTTTTTTGTTTTTTGATGCCTGATAACTGATCCCTTCGGGACCTCGTGATCACACAGGCTGGTGTGCTCTTCCATGTGGGCTTTGTTGCTTCTGAGCTAGACGGCCGCTTGTTTATCTTCAAGTCTTTAAGACCCCAGACACTATCTCTTTTGATAGCTGGGCACCATCAGCTCTCTTCACCACATTTACTTGTTCACCAGCTTTGGCTTCAGCAGTTGTGTTGGGAGGATGAGCACTGTAGAGTGCCAATTTAATAAAAGAAAGTATTCATGCATTGAGGGAGTGCTTGAGTTAAGGCCCAAGGTCCTGCCACCACCTTAATACTAAACCTATAATTATAGACACAGAGATCTATTTCCCCATACATATATATATATATATATATATATATATATATATATATATTTGCATGTACATGTCTTTGTCTAGACCTCTATAAATGCACTTTGACTCCTAGCTCTCTCCTCCATCTCCCTTGACTTTCCTCCTGTCCCACTACCATGCTCCGTCCCAACCTGGGTTACAGCTATACCTCTTCTTTACGTAATCTTACCCTTGATCATTCCCTACCAGGCCTGCCACTTCCCCCTCACTACCATTTTGAGTCCCATGTTGTTCCCTTGTCCCTGTGTTTGTTAACACCACTTCCTTACCCCCCCCCCGCACCTCCCCCTATCCCAAGTGCCCCCGGAACTGTTGGTGCTGTTGTTTTTCCTCCAGATAGTTCATCCAGCCTGTCTTATTTAGACAGACCTGTGGAGACACTAACATGCACGAAAACAAGACAGAGGAAAACAGAGCAACAGTATACAACCAGACAACAAAACAACAAAAACAAACCACTGACAAAGAACAAAACAAAACACATCAAGAAAGAAGAGCTTATAGTTAGTTCAAGGATCATTTGTTGGACCTTAGGAGTGTTTTCCAATCCAGTCTGTTGAGGCACCACAACCTGGCCCCAAAGTCCACTTTCAGCATTCCCTGGGGACCTTGCCACTCCATTCCCTTGCTGTTCCACTGCACTCCACCACACTTTGCCTCGGTGTGGTGGAATCAGGTTAGGTGCAATTCGCACACTGTGTCTCCAGTGCTGTCCCCTGTATCACCCTTGGTCACTGAGGGGCATCATGTCTCATAGTGGGGCCAGCCATGTTGTTCTCTTTGTGGACTGGCTGCTCTGAGACTAGAACTCATTAGGGGAGTAGAAAGCCTCATCTTTCTCCCTTGGAGTGGCTGGGGATTTCAAATTTGCCATTTCAGACATTGCGTTTAGCAGCCCAACACATAAATCCTATACCCCACCATAGCTACAGAAAACAATAAAGAAACAAAATCCAACAACACTCATTGCCATTGGGTGCATAACAATCCTATCGAGAGAAAATACTCCGGCCTCCTGGGTTTCCAAGGCTATAACTCTTTGTAAAAATAAAATTGTGTTATGTTTACAGTGAAAGTTTACATAACCGATTAGATTCTCATTTAACAAATTCTCTACTTGTTTAGTGACATTAGTTACTTTTTTCAATAAAAAGGAAAGCAGAATATTAAAAAAAGAACAAATGAAAACGTGTTAAGAGTAAAGACAAATGATAAGATGTTAATGTTTAACTTAATCATATCTGCAACAATACCCTTTCTGATGTACTGACGGTGAGCAGGGTATAATCCCATCCCTGGTGAATGGTCCCAGGGGATTTAATGGAGGCTTATTCTCTGTGGAATCTCTGCCAATGCATTTTGAGTTTTTATACTCATCTGAGGCGATAACTCCTTATGGGAGAAGAAAGCCTCAACTTTCTCCAAAGGAGCGACTGGTGAATTCCAACTGCTGACCTTGCAGTTAATAGCCCAACACATAACCCATTATGCCACCAGATGAGAGATTTGTCTCTGGGTGCCTTCCAATGCAAGCACTACAATTATGCAAGGAGGATATTTTTTCTGTACTAGAGCCAGGTCAAGTCAGAACCAGTGTGTCCATGGTTTGCAGCGAAGTCAGAGGAAGAAGAGGGTAGACTGTCTATAACTTCTCATAGTCCAGGGAAATGCTAGGCCTGGAAGGGGGCATGCTGGCTCAACCATATTCAGAAAGTCCGCACATTAACCTCCCCGGCTCAAATAATTACCAGCACCATGTCTCTGAATATCACCTAAAAGCAAAATAGTGAAAGCACCATTTCCATTTCATAATACTTTTATTAAAAGTAAAGTTCAATTCAGTGATGTGAAGAAGCTGGGAAAATTATCTTTTCATTTCTTTCTTTTTCTTTCCCTCCCTTTCCCCTTCTTCTCCACAGAACTGAGAGGCAGAGGGAATAAAGGCAGCATGGCACCAACTGGAGGACACCGTGGGGTCAAGGTCACCATTTAACTCATGCTTGTCCAGTTTGGAGGGGCAACTGGATGTCCTCATTTGTGAAATTGCTTGTTAATCTTTTTGAGTTAACAAGGTATGGTAAAAAATGATTGTTGGTGTTTTTGTTAGGAACCTTCTAGTCCAGTCCAACTCATAGTGACTCAATGCATCAGTGCAGAGCTCTCTAGACCAATGGTTCTCCACCTGTGGGACCCTTGCACAGGGTGACTGTAACAAAATTACAGTTATGAAGTAGCAATGAGAATATTTTTATGGTTGTGGAGGTCACCACAACATGAGGAACTGTATGAACGGGTTGTGGCATTAGGAAGTTTGAGAACCACTGCTCTAGGCTTTTCTATGCTGTAATCTTTACAAGAATGAGTTGCCTGGCTTTTCTTCCAAGAACAGAGCCACTGGTGGGTCCAAACCTTCAACCTTTTGGATAGCAGCTGAGCACTTAACCATTGTGCCTCCAGGGCTCTTTGATAAACTCTATTAGAGGGTCTTAACCATTGCAACCCCATGGATCCTTTTGGCATTTAGGAAAGGCTATGGAACACCTGCCCACTCCCCAGAATAATATTTCCAAATACCTCCAATGAAATACAGAATCACAAAGGCACAAATTGTATTGAAATGCAGTGATAAAAATAAAAGACATTGGATTTGTTGCAAATATACATGTTAATAAAAACATTAAATATGATCTGATAGTGGGTCTAATAAACCAAACCAACACCATTGAGTTGATCCTGACTCACTGTGACCCTATATAAAATTCCTCAGGCTAAATCTTTACAGGAGCAGATCATCTCACCTTCCTCTCAGTGAACAACTGGTGCCTTTGAACTGCCAACCTTGAGGTTACCTGCCCAACGGCTCACCCACAGCGTCACCGTGAGTTCTAGATAGTGATGAGCATGAACTGTACTCAACGATGGCTGCAACGACTAGCATGGGGTGTGAAAGCATGTAGAATTTCTCTCGGTGGTAATCGCATGGCTATTCTGAACACAGCTGTGGACATGCTAAACTGCCCTGCGAGCTTAGGGAAACTAACTCAACCAGGATTGTCCCTCATCCAATTTGACATTGCTCCCCAGCCTGCTGGGGCTCAGTGGCTCAGTGTTAGGGTCCCTTGTCTAGATACCAGGGCTGGCATGGAGAAAGTCATTCCTCTGCAGCCTTCTAGTGTGTCGGGGAAGATATTAGTGTTAAGCCTTGGCAGGAAATTGCTGGATTTTCCTGGCAGCCACATTCTTAATAACCATTTACTGGATACATATTATATTCTGAGGGTAAATTGGTGGTTCAGTTGTAGAATTCTCCTTTTTCATGTGGGAGATCTGGGTTTGAGTCCAAGACAATGAAACTCATGTGCATCCAACACTCATTTGTCAGGGGGATGCTTGGTTATTGCTGAGGTACTGAACTGATTCTGTGTTGCTATGATACTGAAATGGGGAAGCTTGGTTGGGTGCAGCTTTGAGACTGAACCTGTTTCTGTGATGTGTCCAGAATAAGATGAGCGATGAAGAAGAGCGTGGCTTTCTTCTTCTGAAAACCAGTTAACGAAAACCCCTGTGAATCACAATCTGATGCACAACCAAAGAGATGGTGCAGGACCAGAGAGAATATTGCCCATGGAGTCACTGGGAGCAGGTTGTCACAGTGAGTTGGAATGGAGGCTGACTCAACAGCAGCTAACAACCATTGTGTTCCAGGCACTCAATTTGCTTTAAAAATCTAGCTCAGCCTTCTGGTACAGGGAAGTGATTACTCATGCCTACTTTATAGCACACCGTGAACCCTGATCAATGTCAGGCCCTGCTTGTGTTTTGTCCCTCCTTTTCCACATTCACATCACTTCCATTCCCCTCTTCAGACTAATACCCCCTGCTGGGTGCTTGGTGTGTGTGTGTCCTTATAGGCATACAGCCATGTGCACTAGACCATGCTGCTTGGTGAATGGGCTTTCAGCTTCCATGAATGGTACTGCAATATAAATCTCATTCCGTTTTTGACCTTTTCAACTCCTTGCAATGTCATTAAGAATTATTGCCATGCTGCATATCAATTGTATGTGCTGCTGCGTGCCACTTGGTCATGAGCAATCATCATCTTTCTTTTGTTTCCTTCTTCAGTTGTCTGTTGATTGGCATCCAATTCAGCTCCAACTCTTCTCTACTGCAGGTATCAGTGTGGTGACCATTCTTGTAAAAATGTCCCAAGGGCCCTGTGAATTGGATAAATAGCTTGGCCTATATACCCAGGAATTATGCGTTGGGCTGCTAACCCCAAAGTGAGCAGTTCCAACCCACCAGCTATTCCATGGAGCAAAGAGAGGCTGTCTGCTGTCGTAAGAATTTAGTTTTGTTAACCTAAAGCAGCAATTCTACTGTGCCTTGTAGGGTTGCTAATGAGGAAGAATCAACTGGGGTTTTGTTTGTTTTTCTACATCCAGGAGAGAGCTTTGATGGGGGAGATATTAAGTGCTTGGCTGCTAACCCAAAGGTCAGTAGTTTGAAGCCGTCTTCCACACACTGGGGGATAAAGGCATGGCTGTCTACTTCCCAATAGAAGCCTTGAAAACATCATGGGACTATTCAGCTTTGTTTGATAGGGTCACGAGGAATGAAAGTCAACTCAGTGACTGCGCTTCTTTGGTTGTACGCCCAGGAGGGGCTCACTAGGTCCTAGGGTCCATTCAATGGACTTTCACTAAGCTCTGCCAGAATGCTGTGCAGCAAACCTGCATCATTAGCAGTGTTTCTCTGCTTTCCCCGGATCTCCAATGACACTTGGTATGTTTGACTTTCTAACTGTTGCCCGTTTGATGGTTTTAAAAGGCCAAGCACAATAAACTCATCTATCCCAGGCACTTTCTGGTTCTGTAGCAGATTCTTAGGGTTGCCATGCCACATTCCTTTGACCCATCTCTGACACCATCTCACTGCCTTCCAGTCAATACCGACTCATAGCGATCCTGTGGGGCAGTGTACAATTGCCCCCTGCGAGTTTCAAACACTACAACTCTTTATTGGAGTAGAAAACCCCATCTTTCTTCCTTGGAGCTAGTAGTTTTGAGCTGCTGACCTTGAAGTTAGCAAACCAACTTGTAACCACTGCACTTCCAGGGCTCCTCCTGATATCCATCATAGCAGTGGCGAACGGCTCTATGTAAGTGCAGGCTCCTGCTGAAATGGTGTCTTATCACAACTGTGCAGCACGCAGCTCTCCATGTCCTTCTGCCTCGAAGCCTTTTCAAAGGCATGGAAAGCCAAACCCAGGAAGGTTGGAGAGGTCACCTTACTAGGAGGAATGCTCAACACCACTACAGGCGAAGAAGAGCCCAGCCTCCTGTTTCTGGTAGACAATTCTAGGACAGAACCCATGTTCCTCAGAAGTCCTGGGGGAATCAAGCCCCTGTATCCTACATTAAAAGCCTCAACACCCCGTTCCCATTGTGATTGCTTCTCCCCCTAACTCAGTCTTGCGTCAGCTTTCCTATTCCCACTCCCTGCCATCAGATCTCAAATAGACTCCCTGCACCCAGGCCTGAGGAATAAGCTCGGCATGCACGGGCACTCAATCAAAGACACACATATTACTCTGAATCTCCAAAAGAACCCTGTGGGCTACGTGTGTAATCCCCAGTTCACAGATGAGAAATGGATTGAAAAACAGTGACACACCAATGATCACACAGGCAAGGGTTCAAGTCTGTGTCTATCAGTTATTCTTTTATTCAAGTATGCCTGAGAAGACTGGGTCTTAACACTTGAGCAATCTTCTTGGAAGAATAAGGCAAACTACAGAAAACACAAAATGAATATCGCTTTTGTTCGTTTATCCATTTGCAAAAGACATAATACCTATAGTGCTGAGAATAGTATTCAAAGTATCTATTACTACCCCCTCAAAGCTTACATACTAGTCACCAAACTCAAACAAATACAATGCTATCAAGTTGATTACAACTTATAGCAACCCCATATAGGGCTTCCAAGACTGTAAATCTTTACAGAAGCAGAGAGCTTCACTTTTCTCCCCCTGAGTGACTGGTGCATTTGAACTACTGACCTTGTGGTTAGCAGCCCATTGCTAAATGATTAGTTCCATAATCATTACGCTTACTTAACTCTACATTCTTTTAATTATTTCTCTATCTCTCCAAATTGCATCTGGCTACATGGGAAAAAAAACAAACCGACTCTAGTGGTCTAATCACAAAAGCTTAATTTTTCTTATATTAACACCAAAAATACCAAACCAGTTGCCACTGAATTGATTCTGATTTACAGTTACCCCATATGATTCAGGGTAGAACTGTGCTCCATGAAGTTTTCAAGGGCTGAATTTTTAAATGTAGATTGCCAGGTTTTTCTTCCAAGGCATCTTTGTCTTAGCAGTGAATTGTGTTAACCCTTTGCACCACACAGGGGTTTGTCTTATACAATAGTAAGTCTTGAAATAGGTAGCCTAGGTCTGGCGTATTTGCTCAGGGACTCATCTTGGATATAGGAGAATGCATGCTTTTTGGTCTGCCAAACTCATGTAACCTATGTGACTCTCCCATCTTTCAATATTCTGACTAGGGAGCATGACAACAGAAGAGCCAAGGACAAAAATGAAATGGGTTATGCCAGACAAGTGTTTTGCCTTAAACAAAAACAAAAACTTTCTTGGGAGTCCTACTCAGTATCTTTCTCCTACATATATTTGGCCCAAACTGGGTCAAATGTTTATGCATAGCTGCAAGGCAGCCTAGGAGTGAGCGATTTAAGTAGGTACATTATCACCCTAAACAAAATTGAGCTTCTATTAGTAGTAAGAATGAGAAAAATGGATACTGTTTAGGCATATAGCAGGGTTGGGTAGAATTCTATTTTGTGTCTTAATTTACATTTTGAATGAACTCAGAAAAAGTCATAGAGAGTAGAACAAAGGGATGGATGTGCATCCAGCCACCTCAACTACTCATTTCTTTTCATGCTCTCCCTCTAGCTTCCCTGAATAGTTCTTGGTTACACATTGGGCTGCTAATTGCACGGTCGGTATTTTGAAATCACCGGCTGCTCTTCGGGAGAAAGATGGGACTCTACTCTGTAAAGAGGTACAGTCTCAGAACCTCACAGGTACAATTTTACCCATGTCCTGTAGGGTCGATATGAGTTAGCATTGATTCAATGGCAGTGAGCTTGGTTTGGATAGATCTGTAGAATCTTAGGATGGAATAGTTTGAATACACAGAAAAAAATTCAGTGGAATCATAACCCTCCAAATAATTACCCTCTAAAGCCACAAAGATCAACTGTGTCCAGCATGGTGACAGTTTAGCATATGACATGGGGACATTGCTCATATCCCAGTGTTGTTAATCAACAAAAACTCACGCACTGCCACTTATAGTGACCCTATGCACAATAGAATAAAAGCCTTTCTAGTCCTGTGACATCCTCACAATGGTCATATTTTAGCCTATTGTTACAGCCACTGTGTTGATCCATCTCATTCCGGGTTTACCTGTATTTTGATGATGCTCTACCAAGTATTTTGTCCTTTTCTAGGGACTAATTTCTCCTAATACCATGTTCAAAATATATGAAATGAAGTTTTACCATCCTCACTTCTAAAACACATTCTGGCTGTACTTCTTCTGGGACAGACCTCTTTGTTCTGCTGGGCATTCGTGGTATATTCAATATTATTTGCAACATCATATTTTAAAGGCATCATGTTTTCTTCAGTCTTCCTTAATTATGGTCCATCTTTCACATGCATATGTCAAACATTACCATCAAGTCTATTGTTATTCATAGTGACCATATAGGGTTTCCAAGGCTGTAAATCTTTACAGGGTCAAATAGCTTCCTCTTTCTTCTGTGGAGCAGCAAGTGGGTTGAACCACCAACCTTGCTGTGAGTCATTCAACCCATACCAGACACTGAAATTAAGACTCCTTTCACATGCATCTAAGGTGATTAAAAATATCAAGGCTAAAAGCAGGCATAACTTGCTAATCCCCAGAGTAAAACATTTGCTCTTTCACATTTTAAAGAGGTCTTTTACAGCAGATTTTTCCAATGAAATACGTTGATTTATTGACTGCTGCTTCTGTGAGTATTGATTGTGGGTCCAAGTAAAATAGAGTTTAGCTACATTTCTCTATTTGTAATGATGTTGTGTGTTTATATTTGTCAAGTTGAGAAGACATTTGTATTCTTAGTGTTGAAGACTAATTTATATGAGCTTTATCAGTAAGTACTTCAAGGCCTATTGACTTTCAGCCAGTAAGATTGGGTCATCTGCATAACACAGGTTGTTAATGATTCTTCCTCCAATTCAGATGCCTCAACTTCTTCATACAGAGCAGCTTCTCAGATTATTTGAATAAGTATAGTGTGATAGATAGGTAGGTTTATAGTGCCAACCTGGCCAATAAGAACATGTGGGATTAATAAGTTCGCAGTTTGATTAGTGGGCAAAGAGATAAATGGCTCAGCAAGCCACACCTATCTCTCAGTTGCTCTCTGGTGATCAGACCAGTGTGTGGCTGCCTTACCTAGTTCTGCAGTTTGCTGCCTGGCTGTACTGCCATATTTACTGTTGCATGGAAGTGAATTAAACTGAGTCCTCTGTACTGCTATGTGGACTAATTAGCTGTTATATTCCTTCGTGTTCTATCTATCTATCAAATCATAAATGTCCTGGTTTTGTTTCTCTAGAGAACCCTGTCTAACACATATGGTGAAAGGATATAACCACAACACACACTCTCCTGATTTTAAACCACGCAGTATCCCCTTGTTCTATTCGAACCACTTCCTGTTGGTTTATGTACAGGTACCACAGGAGCACAATTAAATGTACGGGAATTCCCATTGTTCTCAAATGTATTCATATGCTACCCAAAGTTTGTTATGATACACAGTAAAATCCTCTGCATAGACAATAGTACATAAGTAAGCATTTTCCTTGTATCCTCTGTTTTCAGCCAAGGTCCATCTGAAATCAGCATTGATATACCTTGCTTCATGCCCTCTTTTAATACAGCCTGGATTTCTGGCAGCTTCCTGTTGACATATTGCTATAACTACTTTTAAGGTTATCTTCAATAAAATTGTACTTGCATGTCATATTAATGTTATTTTAAATTAATTTGCAGATTTTGTTGCGTCATATTTCTTTAGAATGGACACAAATATTAATCACTTCCAGTTAGTTGGCCAGATAGCTATCTTCCAAATTTCTTGACATGGACTATCACTGCATGAGCGTGTTGAAATATTTCCATTCCTATCCCTTCCTTGCTTTGCACTAATGCTTACATTGCAGCTTCAACTTCCTCTTGGCCTTTTGAACTAGTAGAACCTCAACTAATTCTTGGGTACAGAGACTCTGTATACTCCTTCCATGTTCTTTGGATTCTCCCTGCATCATTCAATAGTTTGATAAATAATCCTTCAACAGTTTAGTCCAAGGTTTGGATTTTTTCTTCTGTTCTTTCAATTTATGATATGCTGACTGTACTCATTCCTTTTGCTTTCCTAATTCCAGGTCTTTACACGTTACAATATAATTCTTTACTTTATCTTCTCAAGCTGGCCTTTCAAATTTTTCTGTTCAACTCTTTTATTTCACCATTTCTTCCATTTGCTTTAGCTGCTTTAGGTTCAAGAGCAAGTTTCACAATCTCCTCTGATATCCACTGTAGTATTTTCTTTCTTTCCTGTATTATTAATGATCTTTTTGAGGAGCCCCCAATAAAATAATTTATGATAAATAAATAAATAGCCCCAGTTGACATGACAAAAAAAAAAGATTGATGACCTTGATGCTATTTCACAAGTCTTCTGGTAGCTGATCATTAATGTTCAATATGTCCGAACCATTCTTGAGATAGGCTCTAAATTCCGGTGAGATATTGTGATAGTAAGGTTGGTGTCAATTTAGCTTGACCAGGATCTTCAGAAGGTGCAGGTCACAGTCTCCTTGGGGGTGTGACCTATTTCATAGCTATAAGTAGACTGTGGAGAATGGGCTCACTCTTTTTCTTCCTGATGAAAAGACCCTGGACCCTACGTCTGGCTTCTTGGGATGGCAATCACCATGAGACCTGCTGACCCTAAGAGCTGTCTGTGGCCTGCCAACTGCCTGTTGACTTTGGATTCTCCCAACTCTGCCTCCACCAACCTGTGGTTTTCCTGTTTCTTGGGCTATTCCTCCAACAGCTTCATGAGTCTGGAAGGGCCTCTAGTTTGCATCTGATTTATGGGCTGGAGTTGGACTGGGGTTTCTTGTTGTGTGGACTTCTTAATGTAAAATTCTTTATTGATATAAATTTTCTTCTTCTACATGTATCAGTATCACTGGTTTGTTTCTCTAGAAACCCCAGCCGACCACAGATATAATGTAGGCTGTATTTGGGCTCTTTTGCGTTCTTATTTTAATTTTCTTCAGGTATGACTTGAACTTGCATATTAGTAATTGATAGTCTGTTACATAGTTGGCCCCTGGTCTTATTTTGTCTCAATGATATTGAGCTTCTCTATCATGTCTTCCCACAGATTTAATCAGTTCCATTCCTGTGTATTCCACATGTATATATGCCGCTCCTGTTGTTGAATAAAGATGTTTGCAATGAGGCGGTTATTGCTCTTGCAGAATTCTTTCATGCATTCTTCAGCTTCTTTTCGATCCCCAAAGCCATAGTTTCTAATTACCCTTCCTTCCTTTTTGTTTCCATGTGTGCATTCCAATTGTCAGCAATTATTAATGCATTTTCAGTACATGTGTGATCAATTTCAGACTAAAGAAGTTGGTACAATTCTTCATTGGCTTTAGTGGTTTGTGAGAAAATTTGAATAATGGTTCTATTAACCGGCCTTCCTTGTGTGTGAAGATAGATATTATTCTGTCACAGGCAGCATTGCATTTCAAGATAGATCTAGAAATGTTCTTTTTGAGGATGAAAGAGACATTCTTTTGAATTTGTCATTGTCAGCGTAGTCATTCTTATCATTTTAAGATTCAAAGGGACTATTTCAACTCACCAATGCCTAGGATACTGATCTTTATAGGTCAGATTCCGTTTTTTATGATTTCCAATTTTCCTAGATTCTTATTTTTCACGTTTCATGTTCTGATTTTTAATGAATGGTTGCAATGATTTTTCTCATTTTGAATTATAATCCATCAGCAAATGAAGGTGCCAGAAAGCTTTAGTACACTTTGTTGCTAGATGCCTTCAAGTCAGTTCTGTCTCATAATAATGCCTACACAACAGAATGAAACATTGCCTGGTCCTGCTCCATACTCAAAAATTTTGTTATGTTTGAGCCCATTGTTGTAGGAATTGTCTCGATCCATTTGATCGGGTGTCTTCCTCTTTTTGCAACACCTCCACTGTAATGTGTATGATGTCCTCCAGGGACTGGTCTGTCCTGATAACATCTGCAAAGTACAGGAGATGAAGTCTCGCCATCCTATCTGCCAAGGAACATTTAGCTGCACTTCTTCTCAGACAGATTTGTTTGTTCTTCTCTCCACCCATGGTACTTTCAGTATTTTTTGTCAGTACCTTAATTCAAATGCACCAGTTCTCCTTCAGTCGTTCTCATTCAATGTTCAAATTTCACATGCATAAGATGTGGCGGAAAATACCATGCCTTGGGCCAAGCGCAACTTAATCCTAAGTGAAATTCTTGATCTTCCGTACTTTAAAGTGGTTATGTGCAGTAGATTTGCCTAATGCAATATGTTATTTGGTTTCTTGATTGTTGTTTCCATGAGCATTAGTTGTGAATCTAAGCAACACGAAATCCTTGATAACTTCAATATTTTCTCCATTTATTATGATGTTATCTACAGCTCCTGTTGTGAGGTTTTGAGTTATCATTAAGGTGGACTCTACTTTGAGGAAGCTCTCTTTCTCGGTGATATTTTGATTGTTTTGCAATCTGAGGGGCTCATTTTCTGGCATTATATCAGACAATATTTTACTGCTATGCAGAAAGTTTTCAATGGTGAATCCCTCAGAAGTGGACTGATTGTTTTGTCGTCCTGTCAGTTCTTAGTCTGGAAGCTGTGTTGAAATCTGTTCACCGTGGGTGATCCTGCCTGGTATTTGAAGTACTAGTGGACTAACTCCCAGCATTACAGCAAAGCACAAGCTACCACAGTGCAGCAAATTGACAGATGGGGCGGGGGAGGGGAGTTGTCATTGTTAGACACTGTTAATTTGGCTCTAACTCATAGCACCCACATCCTGTTTCCTCACAGTGAATGTTGGAGACCGTTTTTGCAGCCAGTATGCCAATTCATCCCATTGAGGACCTTCTTCTTTTTTTCACCACTCCAATTTATCAAGTATGATATCCTTCTCTAGGGACTATGCTCAGCTGTTAACATGTCCAAAGTATGTGATATGAAGTCTTGCCATTCTCACATCTAGGAAGCATTCTGGCTCTACTTCCGCCAAGAAAGATTTGTTCCTTCTTCTGAAAGTCCATGGAATATTCAATATTCTTCACCAGCATCATAATTCAAAGACATCAACTTTTATTTTACCTTTCATAATTATTGTCCATTTTCAAGTACATATGAGGTGATTGAAAATGCCATAGTATGATAGTTATATAATTTTATGTCAGTTTGAAGATATGTAAAAGTGTAAGGTTGGTATCCAATCTGTCAATCACACCATAGCCTGATGGTGCCTCTTTGTGGCCATGGCCTTCTCATAAGGAGGGCCCTGGGAACCTCCCCTTCTTTTTGCATTCACCTGACTGCTCCCTGCCCACGTTGAGAGCTGCCAGAGTCTTGCCATGCTTCCATCGACCTTGGGTCCACAAGACATTGCAATCACTGGCCTTTGACATCCCTGCATTCTGCATCATTGCATGTAACTGCGTAAGTTGGAAAGGAACTTATGGGCTAGTGTTGGACTTATGGACTTGAGTTGGACTGGCCTGGGATATTTCCTTGAAATAGAAATACTATAATGACTTCTTGATAGAAAACTATTTATTGCACATATATGAGTGGCACTTGATTTGTGTCTCTAGTCAGCCTGGCTTACATCCAGTTCACTGCCATCAAGTTGATTCCAACCCTTAGCAACTCTATAGGACAGGGGAGAGATATCCCTGTGGGTTTCCAATACTGGAACTTTGTATGGGAGCTGAACTGTTGATCTTGTGTTGAGCAACCCAACTGGGTTGGTTCTGACGCATTATATTTGTAACCACTATACCACTAGGGCTCAGCTGTGCCTTATTCTTCAAAGTGACATCTTTTAACACTGGAAATTGGTCTTCAGCAAGATCTACCAGTGTACTCGGTCATATGACTTATTTTCTTTTTACACTGTTTTGATTGTGATGTGAGGGAAAATCTACAGAGTAAATTGATTTTCCTTACAATTCATGCAATGTTTTATGATATTGATTGCAATACCTACAATGCAATACTACTTTTCCTATTCCCTCCCTTTGTTTGCCGTTTCCATTGGTCTTTCGTTCCCATTCCTTCCTGCCTTCTGAGTAACTCCCTGACAAATGCTGGGCTCTGAATTGTACATCGTTGACAGTATAGGTCTCCTATTTGGGGGCTGAAAGTTGAGCCATGGAGGTGAGGTCAGGTGTCAAATGGGAATTCCACTAGTGCCTATCATATCCTAAGGTTAGTCTTCTTATTTTGAGTTCTACATTTTCCCAAGTTGATCCAGGGCCTACTACTGTGAGTACCCTCAGAGCAATCTGCAGTGAGAACCCTATGCTATCTTGGTCTTCTGGACTCAGCCCTGTGGAGCCTGGGCTTCATGTGGTCAGTGAATCCCTTTCACCTTCTTTTGATGCTATCTGTGTAATTCTGTATTTTGAATTTCTCTTCCATTTTTTCAGCTAGTGAAATGCACATGCTTTTCATTTTTGCTGTCCTAATTCCAGGTCTTTGCACCTTTTCATATAATTCTTTATTCCATCTTTTTTAATTCCCCTTTGAAATTTTGTGTTCAGCTTCTTTATTCAGCGTCTTTACTTCATCAATTATTTCTATATTTCTCTCTCTCTCTTTTTCGTACTTCATCATTTCTTTCATTGGCTTCAGCTACTCCACATTCAACGTGACATCCATTTTGTCTTTTCTTTAGTTTCTATCTTTTTAATTATCTTTGAATTTCTTTATTTATGATGTTCTTGATATTATTGCAGAACTCGTATCATCTCAGGTGATTTGTGTTCAATGTGTCAACTTTCTCCTTGAAGTATCCTCTAATTTAGATGAGATATACTCAAATTCATACGTTGACTCTTGGGGACTTGTTTTAATATTGTTGGAATTCGAGTTGAATTTGCCATTGATGGTTTGTTCCACAGTTGGTCTCCAGTCTCGTGACTGATGATATTGAACTTCTTTATACCGTAAATACTTGAGTATAAGCCGAGTTTTTTTCTGCACATTTTTTATGCTGAAAAAGCACCCCAGCTTTGGGGGGTAAAATTAGTTGCCTTGGGTTATACTCGAGTATATATAGTAGTTTATTTCAACAGATGTAGTTGATTTAATTCCTGTGTATTTCTATCCAATATACATGATCCATGTCTATGGTTACTGTTTACATCACTGAAAAATAAATGTTCAATCAATAAGCCATCCTTATTGGAATATTCTGTCATGAGATCTCCCATGTGGCTTCCATCCCCATGGCCATATTTTCTAACTAGTGATCCTCCTCCTTAGTTTCCAATTTTTGCATTCAAGTCATCAGTAATCTTGATTGCATGTTTCATCAATTTCAGACTGAAAAGGTTGGTAAAAATCCTCAATGGCTTTATTGTTAGCATTAGTGGTTGGTGTGTCAATTTGAATAATAACTTTATTAATTATTCATCCTTGTAGGTGTAATATATCCTACACCTAACAATGGTGAACATTGGAATCGATGTTGAAACATTCTCTTTTTTAACATGAAAGTCATCCATTCCTTTCAAATTTGTTACTCTGGTATGTAAACCATATTATTATGACATTCAAAATGGCCAATACCAGTCTATTTCAGTTCAATAACACCTAGAGTGTTTGATCTTTATGTGTTCCATTTTGTCATGGTTTCCAATTTTTCTAGATCCATATTTCATGCATCCCATCTTCTTGTTAGTGGTTATTGCAGTACTGCTGTTTCTTCTCATTTTGAGTCATTGCCACATCAACAAATATAGGTCCTGAAAACTTTATATCACTAAGGTCAACTCTACTTTGAGGAGACAGCTCTTCCCCAATTATATTTTGAGTGTCTTCCAACTTGAGGGGTTCATCATCCTGCACTATATGAAAAAATATTCCACTGCTATCAATGTGCTCCACAAACACCACTATTTTTTTCAGATGTAGATTGGCAGGTTATTCTTTCTAGTCTATTTAGCTTGTAAGCTTTTCTGAAAATTTTCCACCACGGGTAACTATGCTTGTGTTTGAAATACCAGTGGTATATCTCACAAGTTATGATAGTGCAAGAACCTGACATGTCTGACAACTTGGCATGCTAGCCTAATTCCGAATGACCAGCATATCTCTCTTCCTGCTTTCTCTAGTTTCTGTAGACCACTGTACCTGAGCATGCATGGCTTAGGAGGTTGTGGAGTTAATTCTTGCTTCCTGGAGTAACCCTTAACCAATGACCCATAGGAGTTGTTGGACAAATAGCCACACTCCCTCACATTCTGGGCAGAATAACTAGTGGATTTTCTAGAGTGTCTCCAGTAAGATAAACCTCCAGTTGCTCACAATTTTAAATTGTTTGATAATGTACTTTTCATTGGCTGCCTTCTTTCCCTTTTCTGTTTCCCATTTCCTTATTGATATCTCCCCCAAAAATGGCTTAATTAAAACCTTTGTCTCAGGATCTAATCCTATGGGGAACCAAAACTCAATCACACAAGACATTTGTCAAATCATGGACTTAGTGGTTATATCTATTATATGTGTAGGTCATGGAAGAGGAGAATTCATACCATCACTTTGAATAGTCATTCGGAGTGCCAACTGGGTCCCCAGCATAGATCCTGGACATCAAAACTCACTGTTTCCTGCATCATAACACTTCCTTTTAGACTTCTGTCATTCAAATAAACTCAACAAATAGCTTGCTGTCTCACTTCAAATTGTGTAGTTTGCAAATATGGCTATGTTTTCATTGTGTGTTTAGCACTGGACAAATCAGCTTTGACCAGGAAGGTGAAGTCATGTGGAGAAAAAAACCAAAAACACTAGCAGCTGTGTGTTGTGGAAGAAAACCCTGTGGATGAAGTGCAATTTTTAGGGAACAGAGACCAGCAAGATAAACCAATAAGTGTCCACTGTTCTGATGTTAAGGAGAACCCTGGTGAGGCAGTAATTAAGCACTTAAGGGCTAATCAATCAGCAGTTCAAAACCCCCATCTTCCCCAAGGAAGAGTTACGATGTGGCAGTCTGACCCCCTTAAGATTTACATTTATTACCACTACCAACTGATCTGAGAGGGATAGCATTAGGGAATCCTGCATAGCATTCTTAACGAGCTCTAATGGCAGAGTGGACTCCTCATTGAGCTCCTAACCACAAAGTAAGTGGTTCTAACCTATCAGGTGGTCCATGTGAGAAATATGAGTTTGTCTGCCCTGGTAAAGATTTAAGCCTTGGAAAATGAAAGGGTGAAGTTCTATTCTATCTTGTAGGGTCTCTATGAGTCAGCTTCAACACAATGATAATGAGTTTGCTTTGGAATTTTGGGATAGAAAGGAGAAATATGTGCAACAAAATTTAAACTTATTTTAAAAGTTCAGGGGTATTGCTCAGAGAGAGATTCTTGGAACCCACAAGACTGTTGTCCTTAGGCACCTTCAGATCTGGAACTGAACTCACTCCCTTGGCTCAATCTTCAGCCAAACAATAGGTAGATCTATAAGGTAAAAAGTAACACTAATCAACTATTTGAATCAAAAGGATATAATTTATTCAAAGATAAAGTTCAGAAGGGTCAGGAAAGAAGGGGGAATGGAAACAGGAAATACAAGGAGGAAGTGCGATAAGTGATATTACGTTGAGCAGACTGCAGTCAATATCATGAAGCAAAATATGTGTGAACTGTCACATGGAAAATGGATGTATTCTGTAAAGCTTCACCCATCTCACAATAAAGAGATTTTTTTTCAGCCTTGGAAACCTATGAGGCAATACTATTCTGTCCTATAGGGTACCCATGAGTTGAAATCAACTCAGTGGCAATGGGATATTGATGCTGATGCTTTCTTCCGATTCTAAAAAATAGGGTTATTAGCAATTATTGTGGAAATAGCATGAATGAGACTATGTAAATGGGGTTGGTTACAGATAAATTCTTGTAAATGTTAAAGGATAAGTGATTCAGGATGGACTTACCCAAAAAGAGAAAATTATTGCAAGATTTTGTTCCAGGGATAAAATAAAAATAGGCTTCCTGTGGGTAAGACTTAAGCCTATAGATATGGAATTTAAGGAACTGGTATTCCATGATGGTCACCTTCCCGACACAATCACTCAAGACAAAAAGTGGGTGTATAAACAAATGAGGTGAAGAAAGCTTATGGAGCCTATCTATCAAAAGATAGTCTAGGGTTTTAAAGACTAGAAGGTTCACAAGTGGCCATCTAACTCAGAAGCAATAAAGCACACATGAAAGAAGCACACCAGCCTGTGTGATCACAAGATGTAGAAGGGATCAGGTATCAGGCATAAAGAACAAAAAGAATCATATCATTGTGAATGGGGGGGGGGGGACAGTTAGGAGATCCAAGATCTATCTGTAGGCAACTGGACAACCCCTTACAGAAGGGTCGCTGGGAGGAGATGAGCCAGTCAGGATGCAGTGTAGCAACGATGAAACATATAACTTTCCTCTCGTTCCTAAATGCTACCGCGCCCACTATCATGATCCCAATTCTACCTTACAAACCTGGCTAGACCAGAGAATATACACTGGTCCATATAGGAACTGGAAACACAGGGAAACCAGGACAGATGACCCTTTCAGGACTGGTGCTGAGAGTAGCAATAACAGGAGGGTGGAGGAAAGGTGGGGTAGAAAGAGGGATCTGATTACAAGGATCTACATATAACCTCCTCCATGAGGGAGGGACAACAAAAAAGTGGGTGACGGTAGATGTCGGACAGTGTAAGATAGGACAGAATAATAATTTATAAATTATCAAGGGTCCATGAGGGAGGGGGAGGGGGAAGGAGGGGAAATGAGGAGCTAATACCAAGGGCTCAAGTAGAAAGCAAATGTTTTGAGAATGATGATGGCAACAAATGTACACAGTGGATTTATGTATAGATTGTACTAAGAGTTGTAGGAGCCCCCAATAAAATGATTCTTTTTAAAAACCTCAAAGAGCAAAACACACTATGATTTATTGTACACCAATGATACTTAAATAAAATTACATAAAAGAGCGGAAAAAGAAATGGAATTTAAGGTAAAGAAAGTATTCCCTTTGAAGACCATATTGCAAATATATATTTAGGCAGGCAATTGGATAAAGACATTTTCAGTCTGGGCTTCTATACCTGCCATCTGTCTGTTATGAAAAGTATAATTAGCAACTAGAATCTCTCATACAAAATCAACTCAATATTGTCTTTCTGGTCTGACTTCCGTGGTGTTCTACTGTGCTTTGATGGAGCTCATCATATCATGACTCTATAACAAGATTGAGGAGTTATTTGCATTCTTATGTGGAAGGTAAATCTGTTTGGCCATTCTGTTAGACTAGTTCATTTTCTTTCCTACCATCCCATCTGCCATTTTAATTCAAAACAAGGAGAAAGGCATGTATGTGCCTTTTGAGGAAGGAGAAGATTTTGGTGTGGAAGAAATTCTCTTCTAGACTGCAAGGTAAGTATTTACCCCCTCTAGCCCTGTTGGAGGAGGGGAAAAAGAAGAGAGACAAGGTAAAGAGAACAACCTAGTTAGCTTCATGCCTCCTTACTTTACCTGGTGATTGAGGGGAATATCAGTGACTATGGACCTGTTGTGCTCCCCATTTGGAAGCATGAAGAATAGAGGCTGCCAGGCAGAGCAGCCCTATGGGAAGTCACTGAAGACAAACATATAGAGAGTGCCATCAAGTCTACTGTGATCCATGGAGACCTTATATGAAATGGAATGGAGTGCTGTCTTATCTGGCACCATTGTCACACATTCCTGAATGTTGAAGTCCATTGTTGCAGCGATTAGGTCAATCTGCCTCAACAAGGATCTTCCCTGTCCCTCTATTTCATCAAATATGATGTCTTCCTCTAGCAATTGTCCACTGATAGTGTGTCCAAAACACATTAGTCAGTCAGTGTTCTCTTGTGATCCATAAGGTTTTCTTTCAGTAATTTTTGGAAGTGGACGGTCAGGCCCCTCCTCCTTGTCTGTCTTAGTCTAGAAGCTTCACTGAAACCTGTCCACCATGGGCAATCCTGCTGGTATTTGAAATTCTGGGAACAGAGCTTCCAGCATCATAACAATACACAAACCATTATAGTACAACCAACTTTCAGATGAGTGGAGGATATCTATATCTATATCTATATCTAAATCTATATCTAAATCTATATCTAAATCTATATCTAAATCTATATCTAAATCTATATCTATATCTAAATCTATATCTAAATCTATATCTAAATCTAAATCTATATCTATATCTATATCTATATCTATATCTATATCTATATCTATATCATCTATCTATCCATCTCTATCTCTATCTCTATCTCTATCTCTATCTCTATCTCTATCTCTATCTCTATCTCTATCTCTATCTCTATCTCTATCTCTATCTCTATCTATATCTATATCTATATCTATAGATAGATAGATATATGGAGGGAGAGAGTAAAACTGGCAATGCAGTCTGATTAGGCAGTATTCTGATGATCTGCTGCTAACAGAAAGTATCCCCACAATTAAGATCTTAAAGTAATGATAATATCAATTTTGCTCACAAATCTGCAATCTGGGCAGAGCTCAGTGAGGACACTAGTTTTGGCTTCATCAAGCATTAGCTGGGGTAGCTCAAAGACAGAGGCTGCAGCTCTCTTAAGACTCACTCCCTCACACGACTGATACTTCTGTTGGTTGGAGCTCAAGAAGAACCCTATATGTGACATTTTCATTTGGCTTGGTCTTCCTTGCAATATCCTGACAGGGTCCCAATGGTGAACAACCCAATACGACCAGGTGGAAGTCACAGAGCAACACTTCTGGCATAGTCAAAGGCCTGCCAAGATGCAAGGAAGTGGGAAAGCAGGCCCTGTTTCTGGAAAAATGAACACAAACTCATCTTGTAACAAGAGAATGTGCGATGTGCAACATTAGGACAGTCATCTTTGAAGGACACAACCTGCCACGAGCCAAGACACAGAGACAGATTTCTATGAAAGCGGAAGGGTAGGACTTAGACTTAAAGATAAAGCCACAGACTTCATAGGACAAGAGCAATAGGGAGACAAGCAAAGGAAAGCTCTAGGACGCAAGCCTAACATGGCTAAAGATAGGGACAATGTCAGGACTGAACTGGAAGCAAGCAGACACCTGTGCAAGGCAGAACCCGTGAAGTTGTGAGTGCCTTCAAAGCTAAGTCAAAGTACCTTGGGGCGTGAGAAGGGAAGGAACAGGAGAAGGAATTAATGGGTAGGTTTATGGAATTTGTAAGTCTGGGGACAGAGCATCAGGAATAGCTGGGTTCTGGCACTCAGTTGATACCATCAGAGTTTGAACCTTTTCCTTTCAGTGCTGTTTCCTTTTGAGTTTCACGCAGGCTTCCTGATGACAGCTGTAGTTTTATCTAGAAGCTCAGGAATTCTATTAGAGAGAGGCTCTTTTCCTTTCTAATCATTGGTGGTACTATCAGGTAAGCATTGGATTGCTAACTGCAAGGTTGCCAGTGCTACCCTACCAGCTACCTCATAGGGAAAAAGATGGAACTTTCTGCTCACATAAATATTTAGTGTCTGAGACACCCAACAGGGGCCTTCTATGATTCAAAATGGACTCATTGGCAATGGGGTAATTGTTTCTGGGGCATTTTTAGGGTTAGATAGCATTAACCTAGCATGAGTCACATACTGAGTCTGACCCAGTCCCTTTGGACAGAGGAAAGTCATGCCCTGACTAGGCAGGCAGGCCTGGAGCTGGCAGATTGGAACAATGCCAGCAGAAGCATGGAGATGGAGCATGGTGGAAGAGTGATCCCAAAGATACAAGCCATGTGCTGTGAGTGGAAGAAGGGCAAATGAATGCTGCATTAATTAACCAGTTATTGACAAAATGAGGTTGCATAACCAATGGCTCCAAAACCCAGCAGTTCAACACACAGCCCAACCCCTTCCCTCCCACACACACAGTTCTTAAAATTCAGCATCAGGGAGATTAACTGGAACTGTGAACTTGGCACTTCAGGGCTTGGAAGAGATGACAGTGCATGTAAAGGCCTTGGGGCAGGAGAGATCTTGGTGTGACTGAAAGCCCAGAAGAAGACTAATTTGGGGGAGGTGAGATAATAGGATGGAGTTTTCAGTGAGCATTTCCTTGAGAGACTTCAAGCAAAGGCGATTTTTCTATATTCATGTTTTAGAAGTAGATCTCCACCCATTGGGTAAAGCTTTGGGTAATGGATTGGTGTTGGTATGCAGGGAAAAAATAAATGGGCTTGTTATGGATTAGGAGCCTGTGGTAGTCACCTAATCTTGTGTCGAGTTAAGGATTAGGAGTGTAGGCGTGGAGTGTAGGCTGCCAATCTGGAGATAGTCAGTTAGATTTTTATGTGGGCATAGCCTTCTCCTGAGAACTCTGAGAAATCTGGTACTTCCTCCTTGGAGGTGGAAGACACCTCTCTCTCTCTCTCTCTCTCTCTCTCTCTCTCTCTCTCTCTCTCTCTCTCTCTCTCTCTCTGCTACTCGTTGGGAGACATCACAGAAGGCAAGCCAAATGGATGCGACCAGACCTCTGAAGCCAAAGAAGCCTCAGAGAGATCGCTGCCAGCACTAAGATGCTTACAATGCCACTGGATCCACAAGACTTTCCACCCATTGGCCTGTGATTATCCTGCATTCAGCATCACTGCACAGGTTTCATGGGTCTGAAAAGGAATTTATAGATTGGTATCAGACATATGGGCTAATATCAGACTTATGGATTTGATCTGCACTGGGCTGGGACGTTTGCTTAATGTACAGTTACTGATTGATATAAAACTCTCTCTCTGGACTTATAAGGTAGAATTAGACCAGAACATGTACTCTGGTACAGACAGGAGCTGGAAACAGGGAATTCACGACAGATGATCTCTTCAGGACCAGTGGTGAGAGTGGCAATACCAGGAGGGTGGAGGGAAGGTGGGGTAGAAAGAGTGAACCGATTACAAGGATCTACATAAAACCTCTGCCCTGGGGGACGGACAACAGAAAAGTGGGGGAAGTGAGATGTTTGACGTGTAAGATATGCCAAAATAATTTATATATTATCAAGGATTTATGAGGGAGGGGGAGGAGGATGGAAGTGGGGAAATGAGGAGCTGATACCAAGGGCTCAAGTAAAAAGCAAATATTTTGAGAAGGATGAGGGCAACACATGTACAAATGCACTTGACACACAATGGGTGGATGGATGGATGGATGGATGGATGGATGGATGGATGGATGGATGGATGGATGGATGGAATGACTGTGATAAGAGTTGTATGAGCCCCCAATAAAATTATCAAGGGTTCATAAGGAGGGGGGAGTGGGGAGGGAGGAGAAAAATGAGGAGCAGGTGCCAGGGGCTTATGTGGAGAGCAAATGTTTTGACAATGATGAGGGCAATGAATGTATAAATGTGCTTTATAATGGATGGATGGATGGATTGTGATAAGAGTTGTATGAATCCCTAATATAATGATTAAATAATAGGGAAATGATTTTTAAAAACCACCAACTCTCTCTCATACACATGAGTCTCCCTCGATTTTCTCTAGCATACCCAGACTAATACACAGTTCGCCCCTGTCCTATAGGGCGGCTATGAGTTGGCATGGACTTGAGGGCAGTGGGTTTGTTAGGGCTTTGGAGTTCAGCAGGCCTTTGTTGGTGTGTTTGAGTCTATTTTTGTAGCTGTTGTGTGCAGGTCAGTGGCTCATCTTCCAGCACTCTATAGGACCATATTTTGTTGTGACCCATAAGGCTTTCATTTGTTAATATTTGGAAGTAGATCACCAGGTCTTTCTTCCTAGTCTGCCTTAGGCTAGAGCAGTGGTTCTCAATCTGTGGGTTGTGACCCCTTTTGGGGTCCAGCGACCTTTTAACACGAGTCACCCGATTCATGGCAGTAGCAAAATTACAGTTATGAAGTAGCAAGGAAAATGATTTTATGGTTGGGGGTCACCACAACATGAGGAACTGTATTAAAGGAAGGTTGAGCACCACAGGGCTCGAGGTTCCACTGAAGCCTGCCCATCATTGCTGACCCTTCTGGGGTTTGTCATATCGGTGGCACGGCTTCCAATTTCACAGCAACACTCTAGCTACCACTGCACCACGAACTGATAGACAGGTGGTGGACTGTTCTTAAAAGCCACCTGAGTTACGATGCTTTGTTTTGACAGCCCTGGAAAATGGATACAGAATCTAGTTTCATAGTCAATGCAAGACACACCTTGGGGCAGTAGGGATGGCATGAATTGAATAGATTCAAAGTATATTTAAGGGAGAGGAAGGATGACAGTTAATGCCTGGGGGGGGGGGTGTGCAAGAAGGAAGGAAGCAGAGACACCATTGATATTAAGTGCCTGAGTTAAGACAGGAATTTCCAGGGAAGCTGGTGAGTCATGATGGGAGAATTTCACACTCCCCGGGGACAGGGGGAGCATTGATTAGTTTATATGTTGCGCATCTTCTCAGACAATAGAGGCTTTGTCATCCTCAAATGAAGCATGCAGTTGGAGCTCAGAGACGGCATGCAGTGCAAATGAAGACTGGGTTGGTTGAGATGGGTGGACCAGGGCCACTAGTCAATTCTGAGGAGCTTCAGCAAACCTGCCCAGTGTCTCTTGGAGAGTGGGCATGTCTCATAGCCACAAAGGGCCTTTTAATGTTTTACCTCCCACTGCAGCAGCGTGAGTCTCTATCAGCTCATCCTGGAAAGGAAACATACTACCTGCCATCAGGTTCATTTCTTCAAAAAGGATGGAAGAATACAAATGAAAGACTACAATTTGAAGGGGTCTTAGGCAGACTATCAGGCTCATTAAAGCTTCATTTATTAAAACTTCATTATTCAGAGACATTCTTCCAGTAGGATGTATGCTGGGGTGGGGGTGGGCATGATGAGGAAGGCTTGGAGCAGGGTAGGGGAACAACCCCACACCCCCAAAAAATACCTTCCCACGAAGCAATTCCAGTGGGCACAGATTAGATAGAAGTTTCATCCTCTGGTCACTTGATGTTTGTCCCTCTCTTTTGTCTGAATGCTCTTTCCACATTGCTCAGATGAAGCATCAAATTTATATTAAAATGCAAGTTAGGAAGCATCATCCCCAACCAACCCTGTTCATCAAAATGGTAGTGCTCTCTCCGGGTACCCTGAGTTCAGTTTGTCAACAAGTTGAAGCAGTTGAGCTGGGGCTCTGTGAGGCCCAGGAGCATGAGTTCATTAATATCCGACCCATAATGCCTTGCTGTGTTTGTGCCAACAAAGACCTGTCACTCCTTACCTAAGGATTTACTCACTCCTTGAAACAGGCATTTATTTACACACAGTTTGACCTCATGATGGTGTTCAGCAGATGTGGATCTTACTTATTTGCATTGTTCTGTGACAGTTGCAAAATTCGTTAGTGGCTCAGGGATCAATCCTCTGTGGACTGCCCTGAAGCTAGATGAAGCAAGCGGGTTCTTGCTGATTCATCCTCCCTCCTTAGGATTGCTTGCTAGTCAGAATAACATAGTGCCCATTAAAGAAACCGCCTGTAGCAGTTTAAATTTGTGACCTGGGGGGGAGGGAGGGTCATGATCACAAGTGACAGAAACTGACGCTTGACTAACTTAGGGGAAAAGGCCTATAGGTGGATAAATGGTGGGAAGACAAGAACATGTGGCAAATGCCTGGGCAATCTCAGGGCTGTGAAGCAGGTACTGGCGAAACACTCCTCCTGAGGCCAAAGCGTGCCCTCTGTAGTACATTAAATTACATTCACACACACCCATTCATGTTCACATGGAACCTGAGGCTATGGCCTTACTTGGAGAGGAGGTCTTGGCAGATGTGCTTAGTTAAGGATTTCAAGAGCTCCATCTTTCTGGGTTTAGATTTCAGATGGATGCTACATGCACTGATTGGTGTGTTCTTATAAGAAGAGGACTGGGCACACAGAGACCCCGTGTGAAGACACTGGCAGAGATTGGATCAGTGCATCTACAAGCCAAGAAATATCAAGGATTAGCAGCAGTGACCAGAAGCAGAGAGAGGCTACTTTGATTCTCCCTCAGAGCTCTCAGAAGGAATGAATCTTGCCCACACCTTAATTTTAACCCTTGGCCCTTCAGAAAAGTGAGAGAACAAATGCCTGCTGTTTAAGTCACTCGATTGGTAGCCATTTGTTACAGCTACCCAAAAGAACCATTATGGATTGATCTGTAGCCCCCTCAAAATATGTGAGAAATTTGAACCTTGGTGGACATGATCCTGTTTGAAAAGAATGGAGTTCTTTTGTAATATAAATGAGGCCCTAAGGCCACTGGAGATCCCCTCATTGAGGAGTTTAGAAGAGGAGATGGGTCAGTCAGGGTGCGAGGTAGTACCGATGAAGAACACAGCTTTCCCCCAGATCCTGGATGCTTCCTGCCCCCAACTACCATGATCCAAATTCTACCTTGCAGGGCTGGATATGGCAGAGGTTGTACACTGGTGCATACGGGGGCGGGAGGCACAGGGAATCCAGGGTGGATGATACCTTCAGGACCAAAGGTGTGAGGGGCAATGATGGGAGAGTGGAGGGTGAGTGGGTTGGAAAGGGGGAACTGATTAAGAGGATCCACATGTGACCTCCTCCCTGGGAGATTGACAGCAGAGAAGGGGGGGATGGAAGACTCGGGATAGGGCAAGATATGACAAAATAACAATGTATAAATTACCAAGGGTACATGAGGGAGGCGGAAGCAGGGAGCGAGAGGAAAAAAAAGGAGACCTGATGCAAAGGGCTTAAGTGGAGAGCAAATGCTTTGAGAAGGATTGGGGCAGGGAATGTGCGGATGTGCTTTATACAGTTTATGTGTATATGTATGAATTGTGATAAGAGTTGTATGAGCCCCTAATAAAATGTTAAAAAAAGAAAATGATTAGGGCAAAGAATGTACAGATGTGCTTTATACAATTGGTGTATGTATATGTATGGATTGTGATAAGAGTTGTATGAGTCCCTAATAAAATGTTAAAAAAAATGAGGCCATATAAGAATAGGCTTGAGCCTAAACCTAAAAACTTCTGAGTTAAAGGCCAGGATAGACCCAGTAACACACAGTACGGGGAGAAAAATAGCGAGGAATGCCAAGGAACTTTCTGGTATCCACAAAGAAGGACCCTGACCTAGAGTCGCACCCCAAATTTGAACCTGTAAGCTCCAAAGCAGGGGGAAAAGTGTTTTAAGGCTACTGACTTGTTGGATAATTTTTGGTTAAGGAGATTAAGACAAGAACTTAAGACATCCTCCAATCCTTCCTCTGGCTTCGTTCCATTTTTCTCACATTCAAGAGTCCTCCCAGAGGATTCAGTCAGGTGGTGGTTGTTGTTGTTGTTCAGTGTCATAGGGAGGGTTTGGATTCATTGTGACCATACATACAACATAATCATACACTACCCGGTCCTGTACCATTCTCACAGTTGTTCTTAAGTTTGAGCCCATTGTTGCAGCCACTGTGTCAATCCCTTTTGTTGAGGGCCTTCCTCTTTTTCATTGCCCCTCTACTTTCCAGAACACGATGTCCTGCTCCAGGGACTGATCTCTCCGGACAACATGTCAAAGTTAAGGCGAAGTCTCATTATCCTTGCCCTGAGGAACATTCTCGCTGTACTTCATCCAAGTTAGATGGGTTTGTTCTTTTGGCAGTCCATGGTACATTCATTACTCTTTTACATCAATACTAATCAAATATATCTATTCTTCTTTGGTCTTCCTTATTCAGTGTTCAACTTTCACATGAATATGAGACAGTTGAAAATACCATGGCCTGGGTCAACCCGCCCCAGTCCTCAAAGTAATCTCTTGCTTTTCAACACTTTAAAGAGGTCTCATGTACCAGATTTGACTAGTGAAATGTGTCATTTGTTCTCTTCTCTGCTGCTTCCCTGAGAATTGATTGTGGATTCAAGCAAGACAAAATCCTTGACAATTTCGATCTTTCCTCCATTTATCATGATGTTATCAATAGGTCCAGTTGTGAGGGTCTGGGCTTTCTTTACATTGAGTCATAATCCAAACTGAAGGCTTTAATCCTTCATCTTCAACAGCAAGTGAATCAAGTCCTTCTCATTTTCAGCAAAATTGTGTCATCTGTATAATGCAGGTTGTTAATAAGCCTTCCTCCAACCTGATGCTCCATCAGGCACTGCCCCTTAATGAGTTTAAGTTATGAAGGATAGTCCTCCATAGGCACATTGATTATTACACTACCCCCCTCACATAATAAATTCAGAGAGAGAAAATTTCCCCAAAGCAATGGAAAGCTTACTAGAGAAGTGGAGGGTGCTCAAAGCCAAAGGTGACACAAACTGGAAGTCAATACTAGTTTTCAATACTTGCAGTTACCTAATAGTTCACTGCACTATCTACGAAAAGGTGAGGAGAACTGGGGCAATTCCATTAAAAAAAGACAATGCAGGGTATATAAGTCCGTCATTCCTCTGGAGAAGAAAAACACATAGTTGGGTTGTAGAGCTTTGTTTGCTAATCAACCGAATGTAGTTGTAAGGCAGGGGTGTGTGTGCACGCATGTGTGTGCATGTGTGTGTGTGTGTGTGTGTGTTGGAGGGAAGGGCTTGCCATTCTATTTCATATCCAGGAGAAAGATGAGCCTCTTCCCATATCTTTTGCTCTGTGGCAAGTTACTGATCTACAAGGAACTTTTATTTGACAAGGACATTGCCGAAAAAAAAAAACGGGAAGCTTGTGTTCATCTCTGGTGAGAGGTGGAGTCAAAGAGATGGGCTTTATGACAGACACCATGATTGTGCAACCAAACTATGAAATGGCCTCATACATTCAACACACATTTGCTGCACCTCCCCAGTGTGCTGCCCACATATTACCAGGCAGAGTGTTTTATGGGCAGCATTTTAGAGTTAGGCAGGCAGAGGGAGTGTCTTTGTGGGTGTTGCCTTTACCAGTCCTTGGATTGTTCTGGGACAGGCATGTCTTTTTCCTCTAAAGTAACTGATCGCGTGTAAAGAAGGAGTATGTATATACTCAGTAAGACGGGTTAAACCAAACCCAACCTATGACAATCATCTCAATTGGAACACATAGCAACCCTATACAAATACCCGTAGGGTTTCCAAGTTTGTAACTCTTTTGGGGGGTCAACAACCATATCCTTCTCTTGCAGAACCACTACAGAGTTGACCGTTGTGTTAGCAGCTGAATGCTTAATCACTGTGCCCATTTTGTTTGCTGAGCCGCCCTCAAAACACTGAACAGGTTTTCTGGGTACCAAGTATGTCCACTTCTATGTCTGACATAGGGTGTTTGCTGAGCCGCCCTCAAAACACTGAACAGGTTTTCTGGGTACCAAGTATGTCCACTTCTATATCTGGCATAGGGTGTTTTCTCCAAGTTGATAGGAGGTGCAAATCAGTTACTAGGGGTTTGGCAGAGTCAGTATGGAAACTGCGAGGGTGTGTGAAATTTGAACCAGAGTAGAACAATTCCAAGACACTTCCTAGGGATTCCTGGCATATAATATGCAAATGATAGTCAAGATATATAACTGTGTCTCTGTTCTTGGTTCTGTCAGTACCTGGTGTGGCCACAAAGGAGAAACCTGTTCTCCTGCTATTTTGAGCATCTAGTGTGAATGACAGGAGATAAGTCACATGCTAATGAACCCTGGTGGTGTAGTAGTTAAGCACCATTTTGCCCGGCTATCAAAGGATATAGCGTCTGGGGTCTTAAAGACTGGAAGATAAACAGGGGACCATCTAGCTAAGAAACAACAAAGCCCACATAGAAAAAGCACACCAGCCTACCCCAACATGATCGCTGAAGACAAAGCGGGTGCATAAGCACATGCGAGCATGTTTTCTTGATGTGCAATCACCCTTTACATGCAACTCTCTTATACATACGTGTTTCTGTGGATTTGTTTCTCAAATGCACCCAGACTAACATAAGCAGCGTGGAACGCATTTAAGAAGCCTAGACAAGGGCAGGGAAGGATATTCGGAGGGACTGGATCCAGAATTAGAGAGGAAGGAGCCCTGGTGGCAAAACGGGCTGCTAGCTCCCTGTCCCAAGGGGGACAATGAGACTACTGGCTCCCATGAAGATTTACAGTCTTGAAAACTCCATATAGGGTCACTGTGGTTGGAATCTACTGGACGGCAGTGACCTTTTGGGATTGAAGGTGGAAGCCACCAATGACTTCCTGCCATTGAGCCAAGGAGCCTCCGGAGAGTGTGTGAATTTCTGGAATGTAGTGAACAACCTCTGCACATCTGCTTTTCATGCTGCCCAAGTCATGCCCTTGGCCTTTGCTTAAACATATTCATCCAGAAGTGAACCATCACAGCTGCTCCCTCGGGAAGCTGGGGGCTGAGCTCTCTGGTTCCACTCTGTCAGCATTTCTGGTCCGGGTACCTCCCCTCTGCCCCGGCACAGGCAATGTGCTTTTGGAAGCAATGCTCCCTGGGTAGTGGGTGTGATTTGCCTCCTCTGGCCTAACATGATGAATGCTGAGAGGGGGTGGATCCTAGGGGGTTAAACTCTCTGAACTTTACCTAGCCCAGGGGAAAACTTATTATTTAAAGTAAGTTTTAGACAGAATCTTTAGAAAGATAAATTGTTAACTATGTACACAATTACTCCCCAACACATAGGCTCAACCTCATAGGCTGTGGATGACCTTGAGCAGGTGCTCAGTCACAATGGGTTTCTATCAGGATTGAGAGTTCAGCTCTCTCAACTCTCCAACTGGTTATTAGCACCATAGTCGCGTTTCTATTTATGTAATTACTTTGTTTTAAGGGGGAAAAGACTCCCAATTCAACTATATTTTATTAGGAACTCCTTTGCTAAGTTTTACACAAGAAAAAGGCACACACTGCTGTTCTGGATGAAGGAGAGCATCCGCATAAGGCCAAAATGGTGTCGGAAGGACCCACAGCCACAGTGACTTAAATAAAATGACACCCATTCTGTCCTGCTGACTCTGACTCATAATGACTCTGTGTAAGGATCCTGAAGTTGCTACCTTTCCAGGAAGCAATAACCTCATCTTTCTCCTGTGGAATGACTAGTGGCTTTGAACCAGCGACCTTGCTCTTCATAGTCCAACACTATCCAGCATTACCACCTGGGCTCCTGAAAATTTAAACAAAACATAGAATACAAACAACTTTGTCACAAAATTGTGACTGAAGACAGATCAAATCATGGAGTTTCAGGAGGGCCTGTGAGAGCATGAGCGGGACCTTCATTGGGATGTGCACACTACCGTATATCGTTGAGTCGGGCCCGGGGAGTGGACGCAAGCACACTGCCTGAGGGACAAGCTTTCCACTGCCAGTCAGCAGTAGGAAAGAACTCAATGGCGGCTGAATCTGTGGCCCCTCAAAATGGATGTAAGGTCTCCACATAGACTCTCACTGTGAGCCACAGCCTATTGCTCAAAATTTAAGCTCAAATACGACTTAAACGCCAAACATTCTGTTTCCTTAAAATAGTGTACTTCCAGGATCAGCTAGAAGTCTGCATGACCTATCAGATCTCAACGCCGATCTCAAATCACTTCACATGATCCCTTCTACCAGTCATGTCAAGGACAACTAGAGGTCTGCATGAGCGAGCCCAAATCGCCTCCTCACTTACCCATTCCAGAGGCTGTGCCTGTACAACCTATCGACTAACACATTCCCATATGCCGTGGTTATGAAACCAACCATCATGCTGGAATAAGGACCAATCACGATGCAAGGGTCAGGGTCAATGGGAAAGCAAAATAGGGACTGTGGGGAGCCAAGAGGGGTCCCATCACTCAATCCCTAAACCTGATCTAATGTCACTAGACTGGGGTCTTCTTCACATCTCAAGGGCACCCGATTCATGATTGAAGTGAATTGTGCTTATTCAATCTTTGTTCTGCTTGCTGTCCTGCTGTGCTGCATCCTCTTTTTGCTTTTTTGTGCATGGCTCCCTCTGTTCTGGTGACAAATGGCCTGAGAGGGATTTGATATAGGGAGAAAGCCCACCCACATCAACTGTCACCAGAAGCAGACACTAAGTCCATTTCTCTCACCTCACAGAACTATGCACACCAGACACTGGTAGGGCTGCCTGGGAGGGGAACACTTAGTGCAGTGGTTCTCAACTTGTGGGTTGCGACCCCTTTGGGAGTCATATGACCCTTTCACAGGGCTCACCCTATTCATAACTGTAGCAAAATTACAGTGATGAAGTAGCAAGAAAATCATTTAATGGTTGGGGGAGGGGGTCATCACCACAACAAGAGGACCTGTATTAGGAAGGTTGAGAACCACTGCCAGAGTCTGTTTAGGACTTTGCTGCCCTCAAGGTCATCAGACATTCCTGAAGGCAGAGCCACTGCTGGAAGCCCATCTGGGAAATGGCCTGAAGACAGGTCCAAACCAACTGCACCCTCACCCTCCGAGATCCTAATCATAGCAGGCATAGAAATGCTCCCTGCCACTTCATAGACTGTAAGTCCATGGGAGCAGAAAGCCTCCTCTTTCTCCCTTTGAGTGGAGGCTGGTGAGTTCAAACTGCTCACTTTATGGCTAACATAACCCACAGACCAGCTCCCCCTGAGCTCAGTTTGGTTTGCCGCACAGCCTTAGGTTTAGGGAGCCCCTGGCCTGGGGCACCACAGCCCTTAGGCTTAGGGAGCCCCACGCCTGGGGCGCCCCAGCCCTTAGGCTTAGGGAGCCCCTAGCCCGGGGCGCCACAGCCCTTACGCTTAGGGAGCCCCAGGCCTGGGGTGCCCCAGCCCTTAAGCTTAGGGAGCTCCTGGCCTGAGGTGCCCAAGCCCTTAGGCTTACGGAGCCCCAGGCGTGGGGTGCCCCTGCCCTTAGGTTTTGGGGACCCCAGGCCAGGCGCGCCCCAGCCCTAGTCTTAGGGTGCCCCAGGCCTGTGGCGCCCCAGCCCTTAGGCTTAGGGAGCCCCAGGCTGGGGTGCTCCAACCCTTAAGCATAGGGAGCCCCAGGCCTGGGGAGCCCCAGCCCTTAGGCTTAGGGAGCCCCAGGCCCAGGGCACCACAACCCTTAGGCTTAGGGAACCCCAGGCCTGGGGCGCTCCAGCACTTAGGCTTAGGGAGCACCTGGCCTGGGACGCCCCAGCCCTTAGGCTTAGGGAGCCCCAGGCCTGGGGCGCCCCTGCCCTTAGTCTTTGGAAGCCTCAGGTCTGTTGCGCCCCAGCCCTTAGGCTTAGGGAGACCCAGGCCTGGGACGCATCAGCCCTAAGGCTTAAGGGGCCCCAGGAATGGGGCGCCCCAGCCCTTAGGCTTAGGGAGCCCCAGGCCTGGGGCACCCAAGCCCTTAGGCTTTGGGAGCCCCAGGCCTTAGCTTTAGGGAGATCTAGGCCTTGGGCGCCCCAGCCCTTAGGGTTAGGGAGCCCCAGGCCTGGGGCGCCCCAGCTCTTAGGCTTAGGGAGCCCCAGGCCAGGGGCACCAAAGCCCTTAGGGTTAGGGAGCCCCAGGCCTGGGGCGCCCCAGCTCTTAGGCATAGGGAGCCCCAGACCAGGGGCGCCCCAACCCTGGGTCGCCCCAGCCTTTAGCCTTAGGGAGCCCTAGGCCTGGGGCGCCTAGCCCTTAGGCTTAGTTAGCCCCAGTCCTGGGGCGCCCCAGCCCTTAGGCTTTGGGAGCCCGAGGCCTAGGGTGCCCCAGCCCTTAGGCTTAGGGAGCCTCAGGCTTGGGGCGCCCCAGCCCTAAGGCTTCGCGAGCCCCTGGCATGAGGCACCACAGCCCTTAGGCTGTGGGAGCCCAAGGCCTGGGGCGCCCCATCCCTTAGGCTTAGGGAGCCCCAGGCCTGGGGCGCCCCAGCCCTTAGGCTTTGGGAGCACCAGGACTGGGATGCCTCAGCCCATCGGTTTTTTGAGCCCCAGGCCTGGGGCGCCCCAGCCCTTAGGCTTAAGTAGCCCCAGACCTGGGGCGCCCCAGCCCTTAGGCTTAGGGAGCCCCAAGCCTGGGGGGCCCCAGCCCTTAGGCTTTGGGAGCACCAGGACTGGGACGCCTCAGCTCATCGGTTTTTTGAGCCCCAGGCCTGGGGCGCCCTAGCCCTTAGGCTTAAGTAGCCCCAGACCTGGGGCGCCCCAGCCCTTAGGCTTAGGGAGCCCCATGCATGGGGCGCCCCAGCCCTTAGTCTTAGGGGGCCCCAGGCCTGGGATGCCTCAGCCCTTGGGTTTTGGGAGCCCCAGGCCTGGGGAGCCCCAGCACTTAGGCTTTGGGAGCCCCAGGCCTGGTGAGCCCCAACTCTTAGATTAAGGAGCCCCTGGCCTGAGGCGCCCCAACACTTAGGCTTAGGGAGCCCCAGGCCTGGTGCGCCCCAGCAATTAGGCTTAGGGAGCCCCCGGCATGGGGTGCCCAGCCCTTGGGCTTAGTTAGCCCCAGTCTTGGGGCGCCACAGCTCTTAGGCTTTTGGGAGCCCCAGGCCTAGGGCGCCCCAGCCCTAAGGCTTAGGGAGCCCCAGGCCTGGGGCGCCCCAGCACTTAAGCTTGGGAGCCCCAGGCCTGGGGCGCCCCATTCCTTAGGCTTTTGGAACCCCAGGCTTGGGGCGCCCCAGCCCTTTGGCTTAGGGAGCCCCAGGCCTTTTGATCCCCAGCTCTTTAACTTATTGAGCCCCTGGCCAGGGGCGCCACAACACTTAGGTTTAGGGAGCCCCAGGCCTGGGGTGCCCCAGCCCTTAGGCTTAGGGATCCCCAGCCCTTGGGCGCCCCAGCCCTTAGGCTTTGGGAGCCCCAAGACTGGGGCGCCCCAGCCCTTAGACTTTGGGAGCCCCAGGCCTGGGGCGTCGCAGCCCTTAGGCTTAGGGAGCCCCAGACCTGGGGCGCCCCAGCCTTGGGTCGCCCCAGCCTTTAGCCTTAGGGAGCCCTAGGCCTGGGGCGCCCAGCACTTAGGCTTAGTTAGCCCCAGTCCAGGGGTGCTCCAGCCCTTAGGCTTTGGGAACCCAAGGCCTAGGGTGCCCCAGCCCTTAGGCTTAGGGAGCCTCAGGCATGGGTCGCCCCAGCCCTAAGGCTTAGGGAGCCCCTGGCAGGGGCACCCCATCCCTTGGGCTGTGGGAGCCCAAGGCCTGGGGCGCCGCAGCCCTTAGGCTTAGGGTGCCCCAGGTCTGGGACGCCTCAGCCCTTGGGCTTTGGGAGCCCCTGGCCTGGGGCGCCCCAGCCCTTAGGCTTTGGGAGCCCCAGGCCTGGTGAGCCCCAGCTCTTAAATTAGGGAGCCCCTATCCTGGGGCACCCCAGCCCTTAGGCTTAGGGAGCCACAGGTCTGGTGCGCCCCAGCAAATAGGCTTAGGGAGCCCCAGGCCTGGGTCGCCCCAGTCCTTAGGCTTAGAGAGCCCCAGACATGCGGCCCCCAGCAATTAGGCTTAGGGAGCACCAGGCCTGGGGCGCCCCAGCCCTTGGGCTTAGAGAGTCCCAGGCCTGGGGTGCCCCAGCCCTTAGGCTTTGAAGCCCCAGGCCTGGGTCGCCCCAGCCCTTAGCATTAGGGAGTCCCAGGCCTGGGGCACCCAGCACTTAGGCTAAGTTAGCCCCAGCCCTGGGGCGCCCCAGCCCTTATGTTTGGGAGCCCCAGGCCTAGGGCGCCCCAGTCCTTAGGCTTAGGGAGTCTCAGGCCTGGGGCGCCCCAGCCCTAAGGCTTAGTGAGCCCCTGGCATGGGGCACCACAGCCCTTAGGCTGTGGGAGCCCAAGGCTTGGGGCGCCCCAGCCCTTAGGCTTAGGGAGCCCCAGGCCTAGGGCACACCAGCCCTTACGCTTTGGAGCCCCAGGGCTGGGGCATCCCAGCCCTTAGGCTTTGGGAGCCCGATGCCGTGGCGCCCAAGCCCTTAGGCTTTTGGAGCACCAGGACTGGGACGCCCCAGCCCATAGATTTTGGGAGCCCCAGGCCTGGGGGGCCCCAGCCCTTAGGTTTTGGGAGCCTGAGGCCGGGTCGCCCCAGACCTTAGTCTTAGGGAGCCCCAGGTCTGGTGCGCCTCAGCCCTTAGGCTTTGGGAGCCCCAGGCATGGGACGCCCCAGCCCATAGGTTTTGGGAGCCCCAGGCCTGTGGCGTCCCTGCCCTTAGGCTTTGGAACCCCAGGCATGGGGCGCCCCAACCCTTAGGCTTTGGGAGGCCCAGGCCTGGGGCACCCAGTCCTTAAGCTTAGGGAGCCCCAGGCCTGGGATGCCCCAGCCCTTAGGCTTAGGGAGCCACAGGCCTGGGGCGCCCCAGCCCTTAGGCTTTGGGAGCCCTAGGCCTGAGGCTCCCCAGACCTTAAGCTTAGGGAGCCCCAGGCCTGAGGCGCCCCATTCCTTAGGCTTTGGGAGCCCCAGGCCTGGGGCGCCCCAGCCCTTACGCTTTGGAACCCCAGGCATGGGGCGCCCCAGCCCTTAAGCTTTGGGAGGCCCCGGCCTCTTGCACCCAGCCCTTAGACTTAGGGAGAACCAGGCCTGGGACGCCCCAGCCCTTATGCTTAGGGAGCCCCACACCTGGCGCGCCACAGCCTTTAGCCTTAGGGAGCCCCAGGCCTGGGGCGCCCAGCCATTATTCTTAGTTAGCCCCAGTCCTGGGGCGCCCCAGCCCTTATTCATAGTTAGCCCTAGGCCTAGGGCGCCCCAGCCCTTAGGCTTAGGGAGCCTCAGGCCTGGGGCGCCCCAGCCCTAAGGCTTAGGGAGCCCCTGGCATGGGGCACCCCAGCCCTTATGCTTAGGGAACCCCAGGCCCGGGGCGCCCCAGCCCTTAGGCTTTGGGAGCCGCAGACCTGGGGCACCCCAGCCCTTAGGCTTTCGGATCGACAGGCCTGTGGCGCCCCAGGCCTTAAGCTTTGGAACCCCAGTCATGGGGCGCCCCAGCCCTTAGGCTTTGGGAGCCCCAGGCCTGGGGCGCCCCAGCCCTTAAGTTTAGGGAGCCCCAGGCCTGGGACGCCCCAGCCCTTAGGCTTATGGAGCCCCAGGCCGGGGCGCCCCAGCCCTTAGGCTTTGGGAGCCCCAGACCTGGGGCGCCCCAGCCCTTAGGCTTTGGGAGCGCCAGGCCTGAGGCGCCCCAGCCATTAGGCTTTGAGAGCCCCAGGTCTGGGGCGCCCCAGCCCTTAGGCTTAGGGTGCCCCAGGCCTGAGGCGCCCCATTCCTTAGGCTTTGGGAGCCCCAGGTTTGGGGCGCCCCATCCCTTAGTCTTTGGGAGCCCCAGGCCTGGGGGGCCCCAGCCCTTAGGCTTAGGGAGAGCCAGCCCAGTGTCGCCCCAGCACTTAGGCTTTGAGAGCCCCAGACCTGGGGCTCCCCAGCAATTAGGCTTAGGGAGCCCAAGGCCTGGGGCATCCCAGCCCTCAGTATTTTGTATGGCCAGTACTGAGGCGCCCCAGCCATTAGTCTTAGGGAGCCCCAGGCCTGGGTCACCCCAGCCCTTAGGCTTAGGGAGCCCCAGGCCTGGGGCGCCACAGCCATTAGGCTTAAGAAGCCCAAGGCCTGGGACGCCCCAGTCCTTAGGCTTTGATAGCTCCAGGTCTGGGGGGCCCTAGCCCTTAGTCTTAGTTAGCCCCAGGCCTGGGGTACCACAGCCCTTAGGCTTTGGGAGCCCCAGGTCTGGGGCGCCCCATTCCTAACGATTAGGGAGCCCCAGACCTGGGGCGCCACAGCCCTTAGGCTTAGGGCGCCCCAGGCCTGGGTCGCCCTAGCCCTTAGATTTTGGGAGCCCGAGGCCAGGTCGCCCCAGCCCTTAGTCTTTGGGAGCCCCAGACCTGGTGCGCCCCAGCCCTTAGGCTTTGGGAGCCCCAGGCCTGGGGCGCCTCAGCCCTTAAGCTTTGGGAGGCCCAGGCCTGGGACGCCCCTGACCATAGATTTTGGGAGTCCCAGGCCTGCGGCGCCCCAACCCTTAGGCTTTGGAACTCCAGGCATGGGGCGCCCCAGCCCTTAAGCTTTGGCAGGCGCCGGCCTCTTGCACCCAGCCCTTAGACTTAGGGAGAACCAGGCATGGGACGCCCCAGCCCTTATGCTTAGGGAGCCCAAGTCCTGGGACGCCCCAGCCCTTAAGCTTAGGGAGCCCCAGGCCTGGGGCGCCACAGCCCTTAGGATTAGGAAGCCCCTGGCCTGGGGCTCCCCAGCCCTTAGGCTTGGGAGCCCCAGGCCTGGGTCGCCCTAGCCCTTAGATTTTGGGAGCCCGAGGCCAGGTCGCCCAAGCCCTTAGTCTTTGGGAGCCCCAGACCTGGTGCGCCCCAGCCCTTAGGTTTGGGAGCCCCAGGCCTGGGGCACCTCAGCCCGTAGGCTTTGGGAGGCCCAGGCCTGGGACGCCCCTGACCATAGATTTTGGGAGCCCCAGGCCTGCGGCGCCCCAACCCTTAGGCTTTGGAACCCCAGGCATGGGGCGCCCCAGCCCTTAAGCTTTGGGAGGCCCCGGCCTCTTGCACCCAGCCCTTAGACTTAGGGAGAACCAGGCCTGGGACGCCCCAGCCCTTATGCTTAGGGAGCCCCAGGCCTGAGGCGCCCCAGCCCTTAGGATTAGGGAGGCCCAGGCCTGGGTCGCGCCAGCCCTTAGGCTTTGGGAGCCCCAGGCCTGAGGCGCCCCAGCCATTAGGCTTTGAGAGCACCAGGTCTGGGGCGCCCCAGCCCTTAGGCTTAGGGTGCCCCAGACATGCGCCGCCCCAGCAATTAGGCTTAGGGAGCCCCAGGCCTGAGGGGCCCCAGCCCTTACGCTTTGGGAGCCCCAGGCCTGGGGCGCCGCAGCCCTTAGGCTTTGGGAGCCCGAGGCCTGGGGCGCCAAAGCCCTTAGGCTTAGGGAGCCCCAAACCTGGGGCGCCACGGCCTTTAGCCTGAGGGAGCCCCAGGCCTGGGGCGCCCAGCCATTATTCTTAGTTAGCCCCAGTCCTGGGGCGCCCCAGCCCTTATTCATAGTTAGCCCCAGGCCTAGGGCGCCCCACCCCTTAGGCATAGGGAGCCTCAGGCATGGGGCGCCCCAGCCCTAAGGCTTAGGGAGCCCCTGGCATGGGACACCGCAGCCCTTAGGCTTAGGGAGCCCCAGGCCTGGGGCGCCCCTGCCCTTAGGTTTTGGGAGCCCCAGACCTGGGGCGCCCCAGCCCTTAGGCTTTGGGAGCGACAGGCCTGTGGCGCCCCAGGCCTTAGGCTTTGGAACCCCAGTCATGGGGCGCCCCAGCCCTTAGGCTTTTGAAGCCCCAGGCCTAGGGCTCCCCAGCCCTTAAGTTTAGGGAGCCCCAGGCCTGGGGCGCCCCAGCCCTTAGGCTTTGGAAGCGCCAGGCCAGGGGCGCCCCCACACTTAGGCTTAGGGAGCCCGAGGCCTGGGGCGCCACAGCACTTAGGCTTAGGGAGCCCCTGGCCTGGGGCTCCCCAGCGCTTAGGCTTGGGAGCCCCAGGCCTGGGTCACCCTAGCCCTTAGATTTTGGGAGCCCGAGGCCAGGTCGCCCCAGCCCTTAGTCTTTGGGAGCCCCAGACCTGGTGCGCCCCACCCCTTAGGCTTTGGGAGCCCCAGTCCTGGGGCGCCTCAGCCCTTAGGCTTTGGGAGGCCCAGGCCTGGGACGCCCCTGACCATAGATTTTGGGAGCCCCAGGCCTGCGGCGCCCCAACCCTTAGGCTTTGGAACCCCAGGCATGGGGCGCCCCCGCCCTTAAGCTTTGGGAGGCCCCGGCCTCTTGCACCCAGCCCTTAGACTTAGGGAGAACCAGGCCTAGGACGCCCCAGCCCTTATGCTTAGGGAGCCCCAGGCCTGAGGCGCCCCAGCCCTTAGGATTAGGGAGCCCGAGGCCTGGGGCGCCCCAGCCCTTAGGCTTAGGGAGGCCCAGGCCTGGGTCGCGCCAGCCTTTAGGATTTGGGAGCCCCAGGCCTGAGGCGCCCCAGCCATTAGGCTTTGAGAGCCCCAGGTCTGGGGCGCCTCAGCGCTTAGGCTTAGGGTGCCCCAGACATGCGCCACCCCAGCAATTAGGCTTAGGGAGGCCCAGGCCTGAGGCGCCCCAGCCCTTACGCTTTGGGAGCCGCAGGCCTGGGGCGCCCCATCACTTAGGCTTTGGGAGACCCAGGCCTGGGGGTCCCCAGCCCTTAGGCTTAGGGAGCGCCAGGCCAGGGTCGCCCCAGCCCTTATGCTTAGAGAGCCCCAGACCTGGGGCTCCCCAGCAATTAGGCTTTGGGAGCCCAAGGCCTGGGGCATCCCAGCCCTCAGTATTTGGTATGGCCAGATCTGAGGCGCCCCAGCCATTAGTCTTAGGGAGCCCCATGCCTGGGTCACCCCAGCCCTTAGGCTTAGGGAGCCACAGGCCTGGGGCGCCACAGCCCTTAGGCTTAAGAAGCCCAAGGCCTGGGACGCCCCAGTCCTTAGGCTTTGATAGCTCCAGGTCTGGGGGGCCCTAGCCCTTAGTCTTAGTTAGCCCCAGGCCTGGGGTACCCCAGCCCTTAGGCTTTGGGAGCCCCAGGTCTGGGGTGCCCCATTCCTAACGATTAGGGAGCCCCAGACCTGGGGCGCCACAGCCCTTAGGCTTAGGGCGCCCCAGGCCTGGGTCGCCCTAGCCCTTAGATTTTGGGAGCCCGAGGCCAGGTCGCCCCAGCCCTTAGTCTTTGGGAGCCCCAGACCTGGTGCGCCCCAGCCCTTAGGTTTGGGAGCCCCAGGCCTGGGGCGCCTCAACCCTTAAGCTTTGGGAGGCCCAGGCCTGGGACGCCCCTGACCATAGATTTTGGGAGCCCCAGGCCTGCGGCGCCCCAACCCTTAGGCTTTGGAACCCCAGGCATGGGGCGCCCCAGCCCTTAAGCTTTGGGAGGCCCCGGCCTCTTGCACCCAGCCCTTAGACTTAGGGAGAACCAGGCATGGGACGCCCCAGCCCTTATGCTTAGGGCGCCCAAGTCCTGGGACGCCCCAGCCCTTAAGCTTAGGGAGCCCAGGCCTGGGGCGCCACAGCCCTTAGGCTTAGGGAGCCCCTGGCCTGGGGCTCCCCAGCCCTTAGGCTTGGGAGCCCCAGGCCTGGGTCGCCCTAGCCCTTAGATTTTGGGAGCCCGAGGCCAGGTCGCCCCAGCCCTTAGTCTTTGGGAGCCACAGACCTGGTGCGCCCCAGCCCTTAGGCTTTGGGAGCCCCAGGCCTGGGGCGCCTGAGCCCTTAGGCTTTTGGAGGCCCGGGTCTGGGACGCCCCTGACCATAGATTTTGGGAGCCCCAGGCCTGCGGCGCCCCCACCCTTAGGCTTTGGAACCCCAGGCATGGGGCGCCCCCGCCCTTAAGCTTTGGGAGGCCCCGGCCTCTTGCACCCAGCCCTTAGACTTAGGGAGAACCAGGCCTGGGACGCCCCAGCCCTTATGCTTAGGGAGCCCCAGGCCTGAGGCGCCCCAGCCCTTAGGATTAGGGAGCCCGAGGCCTGGGGCGCCCCAGCCCTTAGGCTTAGGGAGGCCCAGGCCTGGGTCGCGCCAGCCCTTAGGCTTTGGGAGCCCCAAGCCTGAGGCGCCCCAGCCATTAGGCTTTGAGAGCCCCAGGTCTGGGGCGCCCCAGCCCTTAGGCTTAGGGTGCCCCAGACATGCGCCGCCCCAGCAATTAGGCTTAGGGAGCCCCAGGCCTGAGGGGCCCCAGCCCTTACGCTTTGGGAGCCCCAGGCCTGGGGCGCCGCAGCCCTTAGGCTTTGGGAGTCCGAGGCCTGGGGCGCCGAAGCCCTTAGGCTTAGGGAGCCCCAAACCTGGGGCGCCACAGCCTTTAGCCTCAGGGAGCCCCAGGCCTGGGGCGCCCAGCCCTTATTCTTAGTTAGCCCCATTCCTGGGGCGCCCCAACCCTTATTCATAGTTAGCCCCAGGCCTAGGGCGCCCCACCACTTAGGCTTAGGGAGCCTCAGGCCTGGGGCGCCCCAGCCCAAAGGCTTAGGGAGACCCTGGCATGGGACACCCCAGCCCTTAGGCTTAGGGCGCCCCAGGTCTGGGGCGCCCCAGCCCTTAGGCTTTGGGAGCCCCAGACCTGGGGCGCCCCAGCCCTTAGGCTTTGGGAGCGACCGGCCTGTGGCGCCCCAGGCCTTAGGCTTTGGAACCCCAGTCATGGGGCGCCCCAGCCCTTAGGCTTTTGAAGCCCCAGGCCTGGGGCTCCCCAGCCCTTAAGTTTAGGGAGCCCCAGGCCTGGGACGCCCCAGCCCTTAGGCTTAGGGAGCCCCTGGCCAGGGGCGCCCTAGCCCTTAGGCTTTGGGAGCCCCAAACCTGGGGCGCCCCAGCCCTCAGGCTTTGGGAGCGCCAGGCCTGGGGCGCCCCCACACTTAGGCTTAGGGAGCCCGAGGCCTGAGGCTCCCCAGACCTTAGGCTTGGGGAGCCCCAGGCCTGAGGCGCCCCATTGCTTAGGCTTTGGGAGCCCCTGGCCTGTGGGGTCCCAGCCCTTAGGCTTAGGGAGCGCCAGGCCAGGGTCGCCCCAGCCTTAGGCTTAGAGAGCCCCAGACCTGGGGCCCCCCAGCAATTAGGCTTAGGGAGCCCAAGGCTTGGGGCATCCCAGCCCTCAGTATTTGGTATGGCCAGACCTGGGGCGCCCCAGCCATTAGTCTTAGGGAGCCCCAGGCCTGGGCCTCCCCAGCCCTTAGGCTTAGGGATCCCCAGGCCTGGGGCGCCCCAGCCCTTAGGCTTAAGAAGCCCAAGGCCTGGGACGCCCCAGCCCTTAGGCTTTGATAGCTCCAGGTCTGGGGCGCCCCAGTCCTTAGGATTTGGGAGCCCCAGGTGTGGGACGCCCCAGCCCTAACGCTTAGGGAGCCTCAGACCTGTGGCGCCCCAGGCCTTAGACTTAGGGTGCCCCTGGCCTGGGGCGCCTCAGCCCTTAGACTTTGGGAGGCCCAGGCCTGGGACGCCCTTGACCATAAATTTTGGGAGCCCCAGGCCTGCGGCGCCCCAGGCCTTAGGCTTTGGAACCCCAGTCATGGGTCGCCCCAGCCCTTAGGCTTTGGGAGCCCCAGGCCTGGGGCGCCCCAGCCCTTAAGTTTAGGGAGCCCCAGGCCTGGGATGCCCCAGCCCTTAGGCTTAGGGAGCCCCACGCCGGGGGCACCCCAGCCCTTAGGCTTTGGGAGCCCCAGACCTTGGGCGCCCCAGCCCTTAGGCTTTGGGAGCGCAAGGTCTGGGGCGCCCCCACACTTAGGCTTAGGGAGCCCGAGACCTGAGGCTCCCCAGACCTTAGGCTTTGGGAGCCCCAGGCCTGGGGCGCCCCATCCCTTAGGCTTTGGGAGCCCCAGGCCTAGGGGGCCCCAGCCCTTAGGCTTAGGGAGCGCCAGGCCAGGGTCGCCTCAGCACTTAGGCTTAGAGAGCCCCAGACCTGGGGCCCCCCAGCAATTAGGCTTAGGGAGCCCAAGGCCTGGGGCATCCCAGCACTCAGTATTTGGTATGACCAGACCTGAGGCGCCCCAGCCATTAGTCTTAGGGAGCCCCATGCCTGGGTCACCCCAGCCCTTAGGCTTAGGGAGCCCCAGGCCTGGGGCGCCACAGCCCTTAGGCTTATGAAGCCCAAGCCTGGGACGCCCAGTCCTTAGGCTTTGATAGCTCCAGGTCTGGGGGGCCCTAGCCCTTAGTCTTAGTTAGCCCCAGGCCTGGGGTACCCCAGCCCTTAGGCTTTGGGAGCCCCAGGTCTGGGGCACCCCATTCCTAACGATTAGGGAGCCCCAGACCTGGGGCGCCACAGCCCTTAGGCTTAGGGCGCCCCAGGCCTGGGTTGCCCTAGCCCTTAGATTTTGGGAGCCCGAGGCCAGGTCGCACCTGCCCTTAGTCTTTGGGAGCCCCAGACCTGGTGCGCCCCAGCCCTTAGGCTTTGGGAGCCCCAGGCCTGGGGCGCCTGAGCCCTTAGTCTTTGGGAGGCCCAGGCCTGCGACGCCCCTGACCATAGATTTTGGGAGCCCCAGGCCTGCGGCGCCCCAACCCTTAGGCTTTGGAACCCCAGGCATGGGGCGCCCCAGCCCTTAAGCTTTGGGAGGCCCCGACCTCTTGCACCCAGCCCTTAGACTTAGGGAGAACCAGGCCTGGGACGCCCCAGCACTTATGCTTAGGGAGCCCCAGTCCTGGGACGCCCCAGCCTTTAAGCTTAGGGAGCCCGAGGCCTGGGGCGCCACAGCCCTTAGGCTTAGGGAGCCCCTGGCCTGGGGCTCCCCAGCCCTTAGGCTTGGGAGCCCCAGGCCTGGGTCGCCCTAGCCCTTAGATTTTGGGAGCCCGAGGCCAGGTCGCCCCAGCCCTTAGTCTTTGGGAGCCCCAGACCTGGTGCGCCCCAGCCCTTAGGCTTTGGGAGCCCCAGGCCTGGGGCGCCTCAGCCCTTAGGCATTTGGAGGCCCAGGTCTGGGACGCCCCTGACCATAGATTTTTGGGAGCCCCAGGCCTGCGGCGCCCCAACCCTTAGGCTTTGGAACCCCAGGCATGGGGCGCCCCAGCCCTTAAGCTTTGGGAGGCCCCGGCCTCTTGCACCTAGCCCTTAGACTTAGGGAGAACCAGGCCTGGGACGCCCCAGCCCTTATGCTTAGGGAGCCCCAGGCCTGAGGCCCCCCAGCCCTTAGGATTAGGGAGCCCGAGGCCTGGGGCGCCCCAGCCCTTAGGCTTAGGGAGACCCAGGCCTGTGTCGCGCCAGCCATTAGGCTTTGAGAGCCCCAGGTCTGGGGTTCCCCAGCCCTTAGGCTTAGGGTGCCCCAGACATGCCCGCCCCAGCATTAGGCTTAGGGAGCCCCAGGCCTGAGGCGCCCCACACCTTACGCTTTGGGAGCCCCAGGCCTGGGGCGCCGCAGCCCTTAGCCTTTGGGAGCCCGAGGCCTGGGGCGCCGAAGCCCTTAGTCTTAGGGAGCCCCAAACCTGGGGCGCCACAGCCTTTAGCCTCAGGGAGCCCCAGGCCTGGGGCGCCCAGCCCTTATTCTTAGTTAGCCCCAGTCCTGGGGCGCCCCAGCCCTTATTCATAGTTAGCCCCAGGCCTAGGGCGCCCCACCCCTTAGGCTTAGGGAGTCTCAGGCCTGGGGCGCCCCAGCCCTAAGGCTTAGGGAGCCCCTGGCATGGGACACCCCAGCCCTTAGGCTTAGGGGGCCACAGGCCTGGGGCGCCCCAGCCCTTAGGCTTTGGGAGCCCCAGACCTGGGGCGCCCCAGCCCTTAGGCTTTGGAAGCGACAGGCCTGTGGCGCCCCAGCCCTTAGGCTTTGGAACCCCAGTCAAGGGGCGCCCCAGCACTTAGGCTTTGGGAGCCCCAAACATGGGGCGCCCCAGCCCTTAGGCTTTGGGAGCGCCAGGCCTGGGGCGCCCCCACACTTAGGCTTAAGGAGCCCGAGGCCTGAGGCTCCCCAGACCTTAGGCTTTGGGAGCCCCAGACCTGGGGCCCCCCAGCAATTAGGCTTAGGGAGCCCAAGGCCTGGGGCATCCCAGCCCTCAGTATTTGGTATGGCCAGACCTGGGGCGCCCCAGCCATTAGTCTTAGGGAGCCCCAGGCCTGGGTCGCCCCAGCCCTTAGGCTTAGGGAGCCCCAGGCCTGGGGCGCCCCAGCCCTTAGGCTTAAGAAGCCCAAGGCCTGGGACGCCCCAGCCCTTAGGCTTTGATAGCTCCAGGTCTGGGGCGCCCCAGCCCTTAGGCTTTGGGAGCCCCAAGTCTGGGGCGCCACAGCCCTAACGCTTAGGGAGCCCCAGACCTGGGGCGCCCCAGGCCTTAGGCTTAGGGTGCCCCTGGCCTGGGGCACCTCAGCCCTTAGACTTTGGCTGGCCCAGGCCTGGGACGCCCCTGACCATAAATTTTGGGAGCCCCAGGCCTGCGGCTCCCCAACCCTTAGGCTTTGGAACCCCAGGCATGGGGCGCCCCAGCCCTTAAGCTTTGAGAGGCCCCGGGATCTTGCACCCAGCCCTTAGACTTAGGGAGAAGCAGGCTTGGGACGCCCCAGCCCTTATGATTAGGGAGCCCCAGTCCTGGGACGCCCCAGCCCTTAAGTTTAGGGAGCCCCAGGCCTGGGGCGCCCCAGCCCTTAGGCTTAGGGTGCCCGAGGCCAGAGGCGCCCCAGCCATTAGGCTTTGAGAGCCACAGGTCTGGGGCGCGCCAGCCCTTAGGCTTAGAGAGCCCCAGACCTGGGGCGGCCTAGAAATTAGGCTTAGGGAGCCCCATGCCTGGTGCACCCCAGCAATTAGGCTTAGGGAGCACTAGGCCTGGGTCACCCCAGCCCTTAGGCTTAGAGAGCCCCAGACACGCGCCGCCCCAGCAATTAGGCTTAGGGAGCCCCAGGCCTGAGGCGCCCCAGCCCTTACGCTTTGGGAGCCCCAGGCCTGGGGCGCCACAGCCCTTAGGCTTTGGGAGCCCGAGGCCTGGGGCACCGCAGCCCTTAGGCATAGGGAGCCCCAGACCTGGGGCGCCACAGCCTTTAGCCTTAGGGAGCCCCAGGCCTGGGGCGCCCAGCCCTTATTATTAGTTAGCCCCAGTCCTGGGGTGCCCCAGCCCTTATTTTTAGTTAGCCCCAGGCCTAGGGCGCCCCAGCCCTTAGGCTTAGGGATCCTCAGGCCTTGGGCGCCCCAGCCCTAAGGCTTAGGGAGCCCAAGGCTTGGGGCGCCCCAGCCCTTAAGCTTGGGAGCCCCAGGCCTGGGGCGCCCCAGCCCTTAGGTTTTGGGAGCCCAAGGTCTGGGGTGCCCCAGCCCTTAGGCTTTGGGAGCCCCAGGCCTACTGCGTCCCAGCCCTTAGGCTTTGGGAGCACCAGGACTGGGACACCCCAGCCCATAGGTTTTGGGAGCCCCAGGCCTGGGGCGCGCCAGCCCTTAGGCTTAAGTAGCCCCAGACCTGGGGTGCCCCAGCTCTTAGGCTTTGAAACCCCAGGCCTGGGGCCCCCCAGCCTTAAGACTTAGGGAGCCCCATGCCTGGGGCGCCCCAACCCTTAGGCTTAGGGAGCCCCAGGCCTGGATCGCCCCAGCCCTTAGGCTTTGGGAGCGCCAGGCCTGTGGCGCCGCAGCCCTTAGGCTTTGGGAGCCCCAGGCATGGGACGCCCAAGCCCATAGGTTTTGGGAGCGCCAGGCCTGGGGCGCCCCCGCAATTAGGCGTAGTGAGCCCCAGGCCTGGTGAGCCCCAACTCTTAATCTTAGGGAGCCCCAGACCAGGTTCGCCCCAGCCCTTAGGCTTAGTGAGCCCCAGACCTGGGGCAACCAAGCAATTAGGCTTAGGGAGTCCCAGGCCTGGGTCGCCCCAGCCCTTAGGCTTAGAAAGCCCCAGACCTGGGGTGCCCCAGCAATTAGGCTTAGGGAGCCCCAGGCCTGGGGTGCCCCAGCCCATAGGATTAGGGATGCCCAGGCTGGAGCACCCCAGCCCTTAGGTTTTGGGAACCCCAGTCCAGGGGCGCCCCAGCCTTTAAGCTTAGGGAACCCCAGGCCTGTGGCGCTCCAGCCCTTAGGCTTAGGGAGCCCCAGGCCTGGAGCACCCCAGCCCTTAGGTTTTGGGAACCCCAGTCCAGGGGCGCCCCAGCCTTTAAGCTTAGGGAACCCCAGGCCTGTGGCGCTCCAGCCCTTAGGCTTAGGGAGCCCCAGGCCTGGGTCGCCCCAGCCCTTAGGCTTTGGGAGCCCCAGGCCTGGGGTGCCCCAACCCTTAGGCTTAGGGAGCCCCAGGCCTGGGGCGCCCCATCTCTGCGGCTTAGGTTGCCCCAGGCCTGTGGCGCCCCAGCCCGTAGACTTTGGGAGCCCCAGGCCTGGTGCGCCCCAGCCCTTAGGCTTTGGTAGCCCCAGGCAAGGGCGCCCCCGCCCTTAGGCGTAGGGAGCCCCAGGCCTGGTGAGCCCTAGGTCTTAGACATAGGTAGCCCCTGGCCCCGGGTGCCCCAGCACTTAGGCTAAGGGAGCCCCATGCCTGGGGCGCCCCAGCACTTAGGCTTAGGGAGCCCCAGGCCTAGGACGCCTCAGCCCTTTTGCTTTGGGAGCCCCAGGCATTAGGCGCCTCAGCCCTTAGGCTTTGGGAGCCCCAGGCCTGGGGCGCCCCAGCCCTTAGGATTGGGGAGCCCCAGGCCTGGGGCGCCCCAGCCCTTAGGCTTAGGGAGCCTCAGGCCAGGGTCGCCCCAGCAATTAGGCTTAGGGAGCCCATGGCCTGGGGCGCCCCAGCCCTTAGGCTTTGGGAACCCCAGTCTGGGGCGCCCCAGTCTTAGACTTAGGGAGCCTCAGGCCTGTGTCGCCCCGGCCCTTAGGCTTAGGGAGCCCGAGGACTGAGGCGCCCCAGCCTTTAGGCTTTGGGAGCTCCAGGCCTGGGGCGCCCCAGCACTTAGGCTTAGGGATCCCGAGGCCTGAGGCGCCCCAGCCCTTAGGCTTAGGGAGCCCCAAGCCTTGGGCGCCCAATCCCTTAGGCTTTGGGAGCCCCAGGCCTGGGACGCCCCAGCCCTTAGGCTTGGGGAACCCCAGGGCTGGGGCGACCCAGCCCTTAGTCTTTGGGATCTCCTGGCCTGGGGCGCCCCAGCCCTTAAGCTTAGGCAGCCCCATCCTGGGGCGCCCCAGCCCTTAGGCTTAGGGTGCCCCAAGTCCGGGGCGCCACAGCCCTTAGGCTTAGGCAGCCCCAGACCTGGGACGCCCCAGCCCTGGGTCACCCCAGCCTTTAGCCATAGGTAGCCCCAGACCTGGGGCGCCCATTCCTTAGGCTTTGTTAGCCCTGGTCCTGGGGCGCCCCAGCCCTTAGTCTTTGGGAGACCCAGGCCTAGGGCGCCCCAGCCCTTAGGCTTAGGGAGCCTCAGGCCTGGGGCGCCCCAGCCCTAAGGCTTAGACAGCCCCTGGCATGGGGCACCCCAGTCCTAAGGCTGTGGGAGCCCAAGGCCTGGGGCGCCCCAGCCCTTAGGCTTAGGGAGCCCCAGGCCCGGGGCGCCTAAGCCCTTAGGCTTAGGCAGCCCCAGACCTGGGACGCCCCAACCCTGGGTCGCCCCAGCCTTTAGCCATAGGGAGCCCCAGACCTGGGGCGCCCATTCCTTAGGCTTAGTTAGCCCTGGTCCTGGGGCGCCCCAGCCCTTAGGCTTAGGGAGCCCCAGGCCTGGGGTGCCCCAGCCCATAGGATTAGGGATGCCCAGGCCTGGAGCACCCCAGCCCTTAGGTTTTGGGAACCCCAGTCCAGGGGCGCCCCAGCCTTTAAGCTTAGGGAACCCCAGGCCTGTGGCGCTCCAGCCCTTAAGCTTAGGGTGCCCCTGGCCTGGGTCGCCCCAGCCCTTAGGCTTAGGTTGCCCCAGGCCTGGGGCGCCCCAGCCCGTAGACTTTGGGAGCCCCAGGCCTGGTGCGCCCCAGCCCTTAGGCTTTGGGAACCCCAGTCTGGGGCGCCCCAGTCTTAGACTTAGGGAGCCTCAGGCCTGTGTCGCCCCGGCCCTTAGGCTTAGGGAGCCCGAGGACTGAGGCGCCCCAGCCTTTAGGCTTTGGGAGCTCCAGGCCTGGGGCGCCCCAGCACTTAGGCTTAGGGAACCCCAGGCCTGTGGCGCTCCAGCCCTTAGGCTTAGGGAGACCCAGGCCTGTGGCGCTCAAGCCCTTAGGCTGAGGGAGACCCAGGCCTGGGTCTCCCCAGCCCTTAGGTTTTAGGAGCCCCAGGCCTGGGGCGCCCCCACCCTTAGGGTTAGGGAGTCCCAGGCCTTGGGCGCCCCTGCTCTGTGGCTTAGGGTGCCCCAGGCCTGGGGCGACCCAGCCCTTAGACTTTGGGAGCCCCAGGCCTGGGGTGCCCCAGCCCTTAGGCTTTGGGAGCGCCAGGCCTGTGGCGCCGCAGCCCTTAGGCTTTGGGAGCCCCAGGCAAGGGACGCCCAAGCCCATAGGTTTTGGGAGCGCCAGGCCTGGGGCGCCCCCGCCATTAGGCGTAGTGAGCCCCAGGCCTGGTGAGCCCCAACTCTTAGACTTAGGGAGCCCCAGACCAGGGTCGCCCCAGCCCTTAGGCTTAGTGAGCCCCAGACCTGGGGCAACCCAGCAATTAGGCTTAGGGAGTCCCAGGCCTGGGTCGCCCCAGCCCTTTGGCTTAGAAAGCCACAGACCTGTGGTGCCCCACCAATTAGGCTTAGGGAGCCCCAGGCCTGGGGTGCCCCAGCCCATAGGATTAGGGATGCACAGGCCTGGAGCACCCCAGCCCTTAGGCTTTGGGAACCCCAGTCCAGGGGCGCCCCAGCCTTTAAGCTTAGGGAACCCCAGGCCTGTGGCGCTCCAGCTCTTAGGCTTAGGGAGCCCCAGGCCTGGGTCGCCCCAGCCCTTAGGCTTTGGGAGCCCCAGGCTTGGGGCGCCCCAACCCTTAGGCTTAGGGAGCCCCAGGCCTGGGGCGCCCCATCTCTGCGGCTTAGGTGGCCCCAGGCCTGGGGCGCCCCAGCCCGTAGACTTTGGGAGCCCCAGGCCTGGTGCGCCCCAGCACTTAGGCTTTGGGAGCCCCAGGCCAGGGCGCCCCCACCCTTAGGCGTAGGGAGCCCCAGGCCTGGTGAGCCCTAGGTCTTAGACATAGGTAGCCCCTGGCCCCGTGTGCCCCAGCACTTAGGCTAAGGGAGCCCCATGCCTGGGGCGCCCCAGCACTTAGGTTTAGGGAGCCCCAGGCCTAGGACGCCTCAGCCCTTAGGCTTTGGGAGCCCCAGGCATCAGGCGCCTCAGCCCTTAGGCTTTGGGAGCCCCAGGCCTGGGGCGCCCCAGCCCTTAGGATTTGGGAGCCCCAGGCCTGGGGCGCCCCAGCCCTTAGGCTTAGGGAGCCTCAGGCCAGGGTCGCCCCAGCAATTAGGCTTAGGGAGCCCCTGGCCTGGGGCGCCCCAGCCCTTAGGCTTTGGGAACCCCAGTCTGGGGCGCCCCAGTCTTAGACTTAGGGAGCCTCAGGCCTGTGTCGCCCCGGCCCTTAGGCTTAGGGAGCCCGAGAACTGAGGCGCCCCAGCCTTTAGGCTTTGGGAGCTCCAGGCCTTGGGCGCCCCAGCACTTAGGCTTAGGGATCCCGAGGCCTGAGGCGCCCCAGCCCATAGGCTTAGGGAGCCCCAGGCCTTGGGCGCCCAATCCCTTAGGCTTTGGGAGCCCCAGGCCTGGGACGCCCCAGCCCTTAGGCTTTGGGAACCCCAGGGCTGGGGCGACCCAGCCCTTAGTCTTTGGGATCTCCTGGCCTGGGGCGCCCCAGCCCTTAAGCTTAGGCAGCCCCATCCTGGGGCGCCCCAGCCCTTAGGCTTAGGGTGCCCCAAGCCCGGGGCGCCACAGCCCTTAGGCTTAGGCAGCCCCAGACCTGGGACGCCCCAGCCCTGGGTCGCCCCAGCCTTTAGCCATAGGGAGCCCCAGACCTGGGGCGCCCATTCCTTAGGCTTACTTAGCCCTGGTCCTGGGGCGCCCCAGCCCTTAGTCTTTGGGAGACCCAGGCCTAGGGCGCCCCAGCCCTTAGACTTAGGGAGCCTCAGGCCTGGGGCGCCCCAGCCCTAAGGCTTAGAGAGCCCCTGGCATGGGGCACCCCAGTCCTAAGGCTGTGGGAGCCCAAGGCCTGGGGCGCCCCAGCCCTTAGGCTTAGGGTGCCCCAAGCCCGGGGCGCCACAGCCCTTAGGCTTAGGCAGCCCCAGACCTGGGACGCCCCAACCCTGGGTCGCCCCATCCTTTAGCCATAGGTAGCCCCAGACCTGGGGCGCCCATTCCTTAGGCTTAGTTAGCCCTGGTCCTGGGGCGCCCCAGCCCTTAGTCTTTGGGAGACCCAGGCCTAGGGCGCCCCAGCCCTAAGGCTTAGAGAGCCCATGGCATGGGGCACCCCAGTCCTAAGGCTGTGGGAGCCCAAGGCCTGGGGCGCCCCAGCCCTTAGGCTTAGGGAGCCCCAGGCCTGGGGCGCCTCAGCTCTTAAGCTTGGGAGCCCCAGGCCTGTGGCACCCCAGTCCTTAGGCTTTGGGAGTCCAAAGCCTGGGGCACCCCAGCCCTTAGGCTTTGGGAGCCCCAGGACTGGGGCGCCCCAGCCCTTAGTCTTAGTTAGCCCCAGGCCTGGGGCGCCCCAGCTCTTAAGCTTGGGAGCCCAAGGCCTGGGGCGTCCCAGCCCTTAGGCTTAGGGAGCCCCAGGCCTGGGGCGCTCCAGCCCTTGGGCTTTGGGAGCCCAAGGCCTGGGGCGTCCCAGCACTTAGGCTTTGGGAGCCCCAGGCCTGGGGCGGGCCAGCCCTTCGGCTTATGTAGCCCCAGACCTGGGGCGCCCCAGCCCTTAGGCTTAGGGAGCCCCTGGCCTGGGGTGCCCCAGCCATTAGGCTTTGGGAGCCTCAGGCCAGGGACTCCCAAGCCCATAGGTTTTGGGAGCGCCAGGCCTGGGGCGCCCCCGCCATTCGGCGTAGGGAGCCCCAGGCCTGGTGAGCCGCAGCTCTTTGACTTAGGGAGCCCCAGGCCAGGGTCGCCCCAGCCCTTAGGCTTATTGAGCCCCAGACCTGGGGCGCCCCAGCAATTAGGCTTAGGGAGCCCCAGGCCTGGGTCGCCCCAAGCCTTAGGCTTAGAAAGCCCCAGACCTGGGTCGCCCCAGCAATTAGGCTTAGGGAGCCCCAGGCCTGGGGCGACCCAGCCCTTAGGCTTTGGGAACCCAAGTCCTGGGTCGCCCCAGCCCTTAGGCTTAGGGAACCCCAGGATGTGGCGCTCCAGCCCTTAGGCTTAGGGAGACACAGGCCTGTGGCGCTCAAGCCCTTAGGCTGAGGGAGACCCAGGCCTGGGTCTCCCCAGCCCTTAGGTTTTAGGAGCCCCAGGCCTGGGGCGCCCCCACCCATAGGGTTAGGGAGCCCCAGGCCTGGGGCCCCCCAGCTCTGCGGCTTAGGGTGCCCCAGGCCTGGGTCGCCCCAGCCCTTAGACTTTGGGAGCCCCAGGCCTGGGGCGCCCCAGCCCTTAGGCTTTGGGAGCCCCAGGACAGGGAATCCCGCCCTTAGGCTTAGGGAGCCCCAGGCTAGGGTCTCCCCAACCATTAGGCTTAGAGAGCCCCAGACCTGGGGCGCACCAGCAATTAGGCTTAGGGAGCCCCATGCCTGGGGCGCCCCAGCCCTTAAGATTAGGGATGCCCAGCCCTGGGGCGCCGCAACGCTTAGGCTTTGGGAACCCCAGTCCTGGGGCGCCCCAGTCCTTAGGCTTAGGGAGCCCCAGGCCTGTGTCGCCCCAGCCCTTAGGCTTAGGGAGCCCCAGGCCCGTCGCCCCAGCCCTTTGGCTTTGGGAGCCGCAAGCCTGGGGCACCCATCCCTTAGGCTTTGGGAACCCCAGTCCTGGGGCGCCCCAGTCCTTAGGCTTAGGGAGCCCCATTCCTGTGTCGCCCCAGCCCTTAGGCTTAGGGAGCCCCAGGCCCGTCGCCCCAGCCCTTTGGATTTGGGAGCCGCAAGCCTGGGGCGCCCCAGCCCTTTGGCTTAGGGAGCCCCAGGCCTGAGGCGCCCCAGCCTTTAGGCTTTGGAAGCCCCTGGCCTGGGGCGCCCCAGCCTGTAGGCTTTGGGAGCCCCAGGCCGGGGGCGCCCAAGCCCTTAGGCTGAGAAAACCCCAGATTGGGGCACCCCAGCAATTAGGCTTAGGGAGCCCCAGGCCTGGGGCGCCCCAGCCCTTAGGATTACGGATGCCCATGCCTGGGGCTCCCCAACCCTTAGGCATTGGGAATCCCAGTGCTGGGGCGCCCCAGTCCTTAGGCTTAGTGAGCCCCAAGCCTGGGGCTCCCCAGCCCTTAGTATTAGTGAGCCCCAGGCCTGGGTCGCCCCAGCCCTTAGTCTATGGGAGCCCCTAGCCTGGGGCGCCCCAGCTTTTAGGCTATAGGAGCCCCAGACCTGGGGCGCCCCAGCCCTTAGGCTTTGAGATCCTCAGACCTGGGGCGCCCCAGCAATTAGGCTTAGGGTGCGCCAGGCCAGGGTCGCCCCGGCCCTTAGGCTTAGGGAGCCCCAGGCCTGGGGCGCCCCAGGATTTAGGCTTAGGGATCCCAGGCCAGGTTAGCCCCAGCTCTTAAACTTTGGGAACCCCAGGCCTGGGATGCCCAGCCCTTAGGCTTTGGGAGACCCAGGCCTGGGGCTCCCCAGCCCTTAGGCTTAGGGAGCCCCAGTCCTGGTGATCCCCAGCTCTTAAATTTAGGGAGCCCCAGACCAGGGGCGCCCCAGCCATTAGGCTTAGGGTGCCCCAGGCCTGGGTAGCCCCAGCCCTTAAGCTTAGGGAGCCCCAGCCCTGGGGTGCCACAGCCCTTAGGCTTTGGGAGACCCAGGCCTGGGGCGTCCCAGCCCTTAGGCTTTGGGTGCGCCAGGTCTAGTGTGCCCCAACCCTTAGGCTTAGGGAGCCCCAGGCCTGGGGCAACCAGCCCTTTGGATTTGGGAGCCCCAGGCTTGGGTTGCCCCAACTCTTAGTCTTGGGCGCCCCTGAACTTGGGCGCCCCTGCCCTTAGGCTTAGAGAGCCCCAGGCCTGGGGCTCCCCAGCCCTTAGACTTAAGAAGCCCAAGGCCTGGGACGCCCCAGCCCTTAGGCTTTGATAGCCCCAGGTCTTGGGAGCCCCAGCCCTTAGGCTTAGTTAGCCCCAGGCCTGGGTCGCCCTAGCCCTTAGACTTTGGGAGGCCGAGGTCGGGTCACCCCAGCCCTTAGTCTTTGAGAGCCCGGACCTGGGGCGCCCCAGCCCTTAGACTTTGGGAGCCCCAGGCCTGGGGCACCTCAGCGCTTAGGCTTTGGGAGCCCCAGGCCTGGGACGCACCAGCCCATAGGTTTTGGGAGCCCCAGGCCTGCGGCGCCCCAGCCCTTAGGCTTTGGAATACCAGGCATGGGGCGCCCCAGCCCTTAGGCTTTGGGAGCCCTAGGTCTGGGGCGCCCCAGCCCTTAACTTTAGGGAGCCCTAGGCCTCGGGCGCCCCAGCCCTTAGGCTTAGGTTGCCCCAGGCCTGGGACGCCTCAGCCCTTGGGCTTTTGGAGCCCCAGGCCTGGGGCGCCCCAGCCCTTAGGCTTTGGGAGTCCCTGGCCTGGTGAGCCCCAGCTCTTAGACTTAGGGAGCCCCTGGCCTGAGTCGCCCCAGCACTTAGGCTTAGGGAGCCCCAGGCCTGGGGCGCCCCAGACCTTAGACTTAGAGAGCCCAAGACATGCGGCGCCCCAGCCATTAGGCTTAGGGATTCCCAAATTGGGGCGCCCCAGCCATTAGACTTAGGGATCCCCAGGCCTGGGGCGCCCACGCCCTTATGCTTTGGGAGCCCCTGGCTGGGGCGCACCAGCCCTTAGGCTTTGGGAGCCCCAGGCCGGGGGCGCCCCAGCCCTTAGGCTTAGGGAGCCCCAGGCTAGGGTCGCCCAAGCCTTAGGCTTAGAGAGCCCCAGACTTGGGGCACCCCAGCAATTAGGCTTAGGGAGCCCCAGGCCTGGGGCGCCCCAGCACTTAGGATTAGGGATGCCCAGGCCTGAAGCGCCCCAGCCCTTAGGTTTAGGGATCCCCAGGCCTGGGGCGCCCCAGCCCTTAGTTTTAGGGAGCCCCAGGCCTGGGTCGCCCCAGGCCATAGGCTTTGGGAGCCCCAAGCCTGGGGTGCCCCAGCCCTTAGGCTTTGGGAGCCCCAGGCCTGGAGAACCCCAGCCCTTGCGCTTAGAGATCCCCAGGCCTGGGGCGCCCCAGCAATTAGGCTTAGGGAGTGCCAGGCCAGGGTCTCCCTGGTCCTTAGGCTTAGGGAGCCCCAGGTCTGGGGCGCCCCAGCCCTTAGTTTTAGGGAGTCCCAGGCCTGGGTCACCCCAGCCCTTAGGCTTTGGGAGCCCCAAGCTTGGGGTGCCCCAGCCCTTAGGCTTTGGGAGCCCCAGGCCTGGAGTACCCCAGCCCTTAGGCTTAGAGATCCCCAGACCTGGGGCGCCCCAGCAATTAGGCTTAGGGAGCGCCAGGCTAGGGTCTCGCCGGCCCTTAGGCTTAGGGAGCCCCATGTCTGGGGCGCCCCAATCCTTAGGCTTAGGGAGCCCAAGGCCTGGTGAGCCCCAGTTCTTAGACTTTGGGAGCCCCTGCCTGGGGCGCCTAGCCTTTAGGCTTTGGGAGCTCCAGGCTTGGGGCACTCCAGCCCTCAGTATTTTGTATGCCCAGACTTGGGGCGCTCCAGCCATTAGGCTTAGGGAGCCCCAGACCTGGGTTGCCCCAGCCCTTAGGCTTAGGGAGCCCCATGCCTGGGGCACCCCAGCCCTTAGGCTTAGGGAGCCCCAGGCCAAGTGAGCCCAACTCTTAGACTTTGGGAGACCCAGGCCTGGGGCGCCCAGCCCTTAGGCTTAGGGAGCCCCAGGCCTGGGGCACCCCAGCCCTTAGGCTTAGGGAGCCCCAGGCCATGTGAGCCCAACTCTTAGACTTAGGGAGCCCATGGCCTGGGGCGCCCCAACCCTTAGCCTTAGGGAGCCACAGGCCTGGGCACCCAGCCCTTAGGCTTTGGGAGACCCAGGCTTGGGTCGCCCCAGCTCTTAGTCTTTGGGAGACCCTGGCCTTGGGCGCCCCAGCCCTTAGGCTTAGGGAGCCCCAGGCCTGGGGCTCCCCAGCCTTTAGACTTAAGAAGCCCAAGGCTTGGGACGCCCCAGCCCTTAGTCTTTGGGAGCCCCAGACCTGGGGCGCACCAGCCCTTAGGCTTTGGGAGCCCCAGGCCTGGGGCGCCTCAGCCCTTAGGCTTTGATAGCCCCAGGTCTGGGGCGCCCCAGCCCTTAGGCTTAGTTAGCCCCAGGCTTCGTTCGCCCTAGCCCTTATACTTTGGGAGCCGAGGCCGGGTCACCCCAACCCTTAGTCTTTGGGAGCCCCAGGCCTGGGGCGCCCCAGCCCTTAGGCTTTGGGACCCCCCAGGCTTGGGGCGCCCCATCCCTTAGGCTTTGGGAGACCCAGGCCTGGGCGGCCCCAGCCCTTAGGCTTAGGGAGCGCCAGCCCAGGGTCGCCCCAGCCCTTAGGCTTAGAGAGCCCCAGACCTGGGGCCCCCCAGCAATTAGGCTTAGGGAGCCCAAGGCCTGGGGCATCCCAGCCCTCAGTATTTGGTATGGCCAGACCTGGGGCGCCCCAGCCATTAGTCTTAGGGAACCCCAGGACTGGGTCTCCCCAGCCCTTAGGCTTAGGGAGCCCCAGGCCTGGGGCGCCCCAGCCCTTAGGCTTAAGAAGCCCAAGGCCTGGGACGCCCCAGTCCTTAGGCTTTGATAGCTCCAGGTCTGGGGTGCCCCAGCCCTTTGTCCTAGTTAGCCCCAGGCCTGGGGTACCCCAGCCCTTAGGCTTTGGGAGCCACAGGTCTGGGGCGCCCCAGCCCTAACGCTTAGGGAGCCCCAGACCTGGGGCGCCCCAGCCCTTAGGATTAGGGAGCCCCTGGCTTGGGGCTCCCCAGCCCTTAGGCTTGGGAGCCCCAGGCCTGGGTCGCCCTAGTCCTTAGATTTTGGGAGCCCGAGGCCGGGTTGCCCCAGCCCTTAGTCTTTGGGAGCCCCAGACCTGGTGTGCCCCAGCCCTTAGGCTTTGGGAGCCCAAGGCCTGGGGCGCCTCAGCCCTTAGGCTTTGGGAGGCCGAGGCCTGGGACGCCCCTGACCATAGGTTTTGGGAGCCCCAGGTCTGCGGCGCCCCAACCCTTAGGCTTTGGAACCCCAGGCATGGGGCGCCCCAGCCCTTAAGCTTTGGGAGGCCCCGGCCTCTTGCACCCAGCCCTTAGACTTAGGGAGAACCAGGCCTGGGACGCCCCAGCCCTTATGCTTAGGGAGCCCCTGGCATGGGCACCACAACTGTTAGGCTTTGGGAGCCCGATGCCGTGGCGCCCAAGCCTTAGGCTTTTGGAGCACCAGGATTGGGACGCCCCAGCCCACAGGTTTTGGGAGCCCTAGGCCTGGGGCGCCCCAGCCCTTAGGTTTTGGGAGCCAGAGGCCGGGTCGTCCCAGACCTTAGTCTTAGGGAGCCCCAGGCCTGGTGCGCCTCCACCCATAGGTTTTGGGAGCCCCAGGCCTGTGGCGCCCCAGCCCTTAGGCTTTGGAACCCCAGGCATGGGGCGCCCCAGCCCTTAGGCTTTGGGAGCCCCAGGCCTGGGGCGCCCCAGCCCTTAAGTTTAGGGAGCCCCAGGCCTGGGTCGCCCCAACCCTTAGGCTTAGGGAGCCCCAGGCCTAGGGCGCCCCAGCCCTTAGGCTTTGGGAGCGCCAGGCCTGTGGCGCCCCAGGCCTTAGGATTTGGGAGCCCCAGGCCTGGGGCGCCCCAGCCCTTAGGCTTTGGGAACTCCAGTCCTGGGGTGCCCCAGGCCTTAGGCTTTGGGAGCGCCAGGCCTTTGGCGCCCCAGCCCTTAGGATTTGGGAGCCCCAGGCCTGCGGCGCGCCAACCCTTAAGCTTTTGGAGCCCCAGGCCTGGGGTGCCCCAGCCCTTAGGCTTAGGGAGCCACAGACCTGGGGCGCCCCAGCCAGTAGGCTTTGGGAGCCCCAGGCCAGGGACGCCCAAGCCCATAGGTTTTGGGAGCGCCAGGCCTGGGGCGCCCCCGCCATTCGGCGTAGGGAGCCCCAGGCCTGGTGAGCCGCAGCTCTTTGACTTAGGGAGACCCAGGCCAGGGTCGCCCCAGCCCTTAGGCTTATTGAGCCCCAGACCTGGGGTGCCCTAGCAATTAGGCTTAGGGAGCCCCAGGCCTGGGTCGCCCCAACCCTTAGGCTTAGAAAGCCCCAGACCTGGGTCGCCCCAGCAATTAGGCTTAGGGATCCCCAGGCCTGGGTTGCCCCAGCCCTTAGGCTTAGGGAGCCACAGGCCTGGGGCGCCCCAACCCTTAGGCTTTGGGAACCCCAGTCCTGGGGCGCCCCAGCCCTTAGGCTTTGGGAGCCCCAGGACAGGGAACCCCACCCTTAGGCTTAGGGAGCCCCAGGCCTGGGGCGCCCCAGCTCTGTGGCTTAGGGTGCCCCAGGCCTGGATCGCCCCAGCCCTTAGACTTTGAGAGCCCCAGGCCTGGGGCGCCCCAGCCCTTAGGCTTTGGGAGCCCCAGGACAGGGAACCCCGCCCTTAGGCTTAGGGAGCCCCAGGCTAGGGTCTACCCAACCATTAGGCTTAGAGAGCCCCAGACCTGGGGCGCCCCGGCAATTAGGCTTAGGGAGCCCCATGACTGGGGCGCCCCAGCCCTTAGTATTAGGGATGCCCAGGCCTGGGGCGCCCCAGCCCTTAGGCTTTGGGAACCCCAGTCCTGGGGCGCCCCAGTCCTTAGGCTTAGGGAGCCCCAGGCCTGTGTCGCCCCAGTCCTTAGGCTTAGGGAGCACCAGGCCCGGCGCCCCAGCCCTTTGGCTTTGGGAGCCGCAAGCCTGGGGCGCCCCAGCCCTTAGGCTTAGGGAGCCCTAAGCCTGAGGCGCCTCAGCCTTTAGGCTTTGGGAGCTCCAGGCCTGGGGCGCCCCAGCACTTAGGCTTAGGGAGCCCCAGGCCTGAGGCGCCCCCACCCTTAGGCTTAGGGAGCCTCAGGCCTGGGGCGCCCCAGCTCTGCGGCTTAGGGTGCCCCAGGCCTGGGTCGCCCCAGTCCTTAGACTTTGGGAGCCCCAGGCCTGGGGCGCCCCAGCCCTTAGGCTTTGGGAGCCCCAGGACAGGGAACCCCGCCCTTAGGCTTAGGGAGCCCCAGGCTAGGGTCTACCCAACCATTAGGCTTAGAGAGCCCCAGACCTGGGGCGCCCCGGCAATTAGGCTTAGGGAGCCCCATGACTGGGGCGCCCCAGCCCTTAGTATTAGGGATGCCCAGGCCTGGGGCGCCCCAGCCCTTAGGCTTTGGGAACCCCAGTCCTGGGGCGCCCCAGTCCTTAGGCTTAGGGAGCCCCAGGCCTGTGTCGCCCCAGTCCTTAGGCTTAGGGAGCACCAGGCCCGGCGCCCCAGCCCTTTGGCTTTGGGAGCCGCAAGCCTGGGGCGCCCCAGCCCTTAGGCTTAGGGAGCCCTAAGCCTGACGCGCCTCAGCCTTTAGGCTTTGGGAGCTCCAGGCCTGGGGCGCCCCAGCACTTAGGCTTAGGGAGCCCCAGGCCTGAGGCGCCCCCACCCTTAGGCTTAGGGAGCCTCAGGCCTGGGGCGCCCCAGCTCTGCGGCTTAGGGTGCCCCAGGCCTGGGTCGCCCCAGTCCTTAGACTTTGGGAGCCCCAGGCCTGGGGCGCCCCAGCCCTTAGGCTTTGGGAGCCCCAGGACAGGGAACCCCGCCCTTAGGCTTAGGGAGCCCCAGGCTAGGGTCTACCCAACCATTAGGCTTAGAGAGCCCCAGACCTTGGGCGCCCCGGCAATTAAATTAGGGAGCCCCATGACTGGGGCGCCCCAGCCCTTAGTATTAGGGATGCCCAGGCCTGGGGCGCCCCAGCCCTTAGGCTTTGGGAACCCCAGTCCTGGGGCGCCCCAGTCCTTAGGCTTAGGGAGCCCCAGGCCTGTGTCGCCCCAGCCCTTAGGCTTAGGGAGCCCCAGGCCCGTCACCCCAGCCCTTTGGCTTTGGGAGCCGCAAGCCTGGGGCGCCCCAGCCCTTAGGCTTAGGGAGCCCTAGGCCTGAGGCGCCTCAGCCTTTAGGCTTTGGGAGCTCCAGGCCTGGGGCGCCCCAGCACTTAGGCTTAGGGAGCCCCAGGCCTGAGGCGCCCCAGCCTTTAGGCTTTGGGAGCCCCTGGCCTGGGGCGCCCCAATCCTTAGGCTTTGGGAGCCCCAGGCTGGGGGCGCCCAAGTCCTTAAGCTTAGGGAGCCCTAGGCCAGGGTCGCCCAAGCCCTTAGGCTTAGAGAGCCCCAGACCTGGGGTGCCCCAGCAATTAGGCTTAGGGAGTCCCAGGCCTGGGTCGCCCCAGCCCTTAGTCTTTGGGAGCCCCTAGCCTCGGTCGCACCAGCCTTTAGGCTTTGGGAGCCCCAGACCTGGTGCGCCCCAGTCCTTACGCTTAGAGATCCCCAGACTTGGGGCACCCAGCAAGTAGGCTTAGGGAGCGCCAGGCCAGGGTCGCCCGGCCCTTAGGCCTAGGGAGCCCCAGTCCTGGGGCGCCCCAGCATTTAGGCTAAGGGAGCCCCAGGCCAGGTTAGCCCCAGCTCTTAGACTTTGGGAGCCCCAGGCTTGGGGCGCCCCAACCTTGGCCTTAGGGAGCCCCAGGCCTGGGACGCCCCAGCCCTTGGGCTTAGGGAGCGCCAAGCCTGGGGCGCCCCCACACTTAGGCTTAGGGAGCCCCTGGTCTGGGGCGCCCTAACCCTTAGGCTTAGAGAGCCCCAGGCCTGAGGCGCCCCAGCCCTTAGGCTTAGATAGCCCCAGACCTGGGTCGCCCCAGCACTTAGGCTTAGGGATCCCCAGGCCTGGGGCGCCCCAGCCCTTAGGCTTAGGGAGCCCCAGGTCTGGTGATCCCCAGCTCTTAGACTTCGGGAACCCCAGGCCTGAGACGCCCAGCCCTTAGGCTTTGGGAGACCCAGGCCTGGGGCTGCCCAGCCCTTAGGCTTTGGGTGCGCCAGGTCTAGGGTGCCCCAGCCCTTAGGCTTAGGGAGCCCCAGGCCTGGTGATCCCCAGCTCTTAGACTTAGGGAGCCCCTGGCCTGGGGCTCCCCAGCCCTTAGGCTTTGGGAGCCCCAGGCCTGGGCCGCCCCAACCCTTAGCCTTAGGGAGCCACAGGCCTGGGGCACACAGCCCTTAGGTTTTGGGAGACCAAGGCTTGGGTCGCCCCAGCTCTTAGTCTTTGGGAGACCCTGGCCTTGGGTGCCCCAGCCCTTAGGCTTAGGGAGCCCCAGGCCTGGGGCGCCTCAGCCCTTAGGCTTTGGGAGCCCCAGGCCTGCGGTGCCCCAGACCTTAGGCTTTGATAGCCCCAGGTCTGGGGCGCCCCAGCCCTTAGGCTTAGTTAGCCCAAGGCCTGGGTCGCCCTAGCACTTAGACTTTGGGAGGCCGAGGTTGGGTCACCCCAGCCCTTAGTCTTTGGGAGCCACGACCTGGGGCGCCCCAGCCCTTAGACTTTGGGAACTCCAGGCCTGGGGCGCCTCAGCGCTTAGACTTAGGGAGCCCCTGGCCTGGGGCTCCCCAGCCCTTAGGCTTTGGGAGCCCCAGGCCTGGGGCGCCCCAACCCTTAGCCTTAGGGAGCCACAGGCCTGGGGCACCCAGCCCTTAGGCTTTGGGAGACCAAGGCTTGGGTCGCCCCAGCTCTTAGTCTTTGGGAGACCCTGGCCTTGGGTGCCCCAGCCCTTAGGCTTAGGGAGCCCCAGGCCTGGGGCGCCTCAGCCCTTAGGCTTTGGGAGCCCCAGGCCTGCGGTGCCCCAGACCTTAGGCTTTGATAGCCCCAGGTCTGGGGCGCCCCAGCCCTTAGGCTTAGTTAGCCCAAGGCCTGGGTCGCCCTAGCACTTAGACTTAGGGAGCCCGAGGTTGGGTCACCCCAGCCCTTAGTCTTTGGGAGCCACGACCTGGGGCGCCCCAGCCCTTAGACTTTGGGAGCTCCAGGCCTGGGGCGCCTCAGCGCTTAGACTTTGGGAGCCCCAGGCCTGGGACGCACCAGCCCATAGGTTTTGGGAGCCCCAGTCCTGCGGCGCCCCAGCCCTTAGGCTTTGGAACACTAGGCATGGGGTGCCCCAGCCCTTAGGCTTTGGGAGCCCTAGGTCTGGGGCGCCCCAGCCCTTAGCCTTAGAGAGCCCTAGGCCTCGGGCACCCCAGCCCTTAGGCTTAGGGTGCCCCAGGCCTGGGACGCCTCAGCGCTTGGGCTTTTGGAGCCCCAGGCCTGGGGCGCCCCAGCCCTTAGGCTTTGGGAGTCCCTGGCCTGGTGAGCCCCAGCTCTTAGACTTAGGGAGCCCCTGGCCTGAGGCGCACCAGCACTTAGGCTTAGGGAGCCCCAGGCCTGGGGCGCCCCAGCCCTTAGACTTATAGAGCCCCAGACATGCGGCGCCCCAGCAATTAGGCTTAGGGATTCCCAACTTGGGGCGCCCCAGCCATTAGACTAAGGGAGCCCCAGGCCTGGGGCGCCCCAGCCCTTGGGCTTAGACAGCCCCAGCCTGGGGTGCCCCAGCCCTTAGGCTTTGGGATCCCCAGGCCTGGGGCGCCCCCGCCCTTACGCTTTGGGAGCCCCTGGCCTGGGGCGCCCCAGCCCTTGGGCTTTGGGAGCCCCTGGGCTGGGGGGACCCAGCCCTTAGGCTTTGGGAGCCCCAGGCCGGGGGCGCCCCAGCCCTTAGGCTTAGGGAGCCCCAGGCCAGGGTCGCCCAAGCTTTAGGCTTAGAGAGCCCCAGACCGGGGGTGCCCCAGCAATTAGGCTTTGGGAGCGCCAGGCCTGGGTCGCCCCAGCCCTTAGGCTTAGAGAGCCCCAGACTTGGGGCACCCCAGCAATTAGGCTTAGGGAGCCCCAGGCCTGGGGCGCCCCAGCCCTTAGGATTAGGGATGCCCAGGCCTGGGGCGCCCCGCCCTTAGGCTTAGGGATCCCCAGGCCTGGGGCGCCCAAGCCCTTAGTTTTAGGGAGCCCGAGGCCTGGGTCGCCCCAGCCCTTAGGCTTTGGCATCCCCAAGCCTGGGGTGCCCCAGCCCTTAGGCTTTGGGAGCCCCAGGCCTGGAGAACCCCAGCCCTTGCGCTTAGAGATCCCCAGGCCTGGGGCGCCCCAGCAATTAGGCTTTGGGAGCCGCAAGCCTGGGGTGCCCCAGCCCTTAGGCTTTGGGAGCCCCAGGCCTGGAGAACCCCAGCCCTTAGGCTTAGAGATCCCCAGAGCTGGGGCGCCCCAATCCTTAGGCTTAGGGACCCCAAGGCCTGGTGAGCCCCAGTTTTTAGACTTTGGGAGCCCCAGCCTGGGGCGCCTAGCCCTTAGGCTTTGGGAGCCCCAGGCTTGGGGCACTCCAGCCCTCAGTATTTTGTATGCCCAGACCTGGGGCGCTCCAGCCATAAGGCTTAGGGAGCCCCAGACCTGGGATTCCCCACCCCTTAGGCTTAGGGAGCCCCAGGCCTGGGCACCCCAGCCCTTAGGCTTAGGGAGCCCCAGGCCTGGTGAGCCCCAGCTCTTAGACTTTGGGAGCCCCAGGCCTGGGGCGCCCAGCCCTTTGGCTTTGGGAGACCCAGGCCTGGGGCGCCCCAGCCCTTAGGCTTTGGGAGTCCCAGGCCTGGTGATCCCCAGCTCTTAGACTTAGGGAGCCCATGGCCTGGGGCGCCCCAACACTTAGCCTTAGGGAGCCACAGGCCTGGGGCACCCAGCCCTTGGGCTTTCGGAGGCCCAGGCTTGGGTCGCCCCAGCTCTTAGTCTTTGGAGACCCTGGCCTTGGGCGCCCCAGCCTATAGGGTTAAGGAGCCCCAGGCCTGGGGCTCCCCAGCCTTTACACTTAAGAAGCCCAAGGCTTGGGACGCCCCAGCCCTTAGTCTTTGAGAGCCCCAGACCTGGGGCGCACCAGCCCTTAGGCTTTGGGAGCCCCAGGCCTGGGGCGCCCCAGCCCTTAAGTTTAGGGAGCCCCAGGCCTGGGGCGCCCCAGCCCTTAGGCTTAGGGAGCCCCAGGCCTGGGGCGCCCCAGCCCTTAGGCTGTGGGAGCGCCAGGCCTGTGGCGACCCAGGCCTTAGGATTTGGGAGCCCCAGGCCTGGGGTGCCCCAGCCCTTAGGCTTTGGGAGCGCCAGGCCTGTGGCGCCCCAGCCCTTAGGATTTGGGAGCCCCAGGCCTGCGGCTCGCCAACCCTTAAGCTTTTGGAGCCCTGGCCTGGGGTGCCCCAGCCCTTAGGCTTAGGGAGCCCCAGGCCTGGGGCGCCCCAGCCATTAGGCTTTGGGAGCCCCAGGCCAGGGATGCCCAAGCCCATAGGTTTTGGGAGCGCCTGGCCTGGGGCGCCCCCGCCATTCGGTGTAGGGAGCCCCAGGCCTGGTTAGCCGCAGCTCTTTGACTTAGGGAGACCCAGGCCAGGGTCGCCCCAGCCCATAGGCTTATTGAGCTCCAGACCTGGGGTGCCCCAGCCATTAGGCTTAGGGAGCCCCAGGCCTGGGGTGCCCCAACCCTTAGGATTAGGGATGCAAAGGCCTGGGGCGCCCCAGCCCTTAGGCTTTGGGAACCCCAGTCCTGGGGCGCCCCAGCTCTTAGGCTTAGGGAACCCCAGGCCTGTGGCGCTCCAGCCCTTAGGTTGTGGGAGCCCCAAGCCTGGGGCGACCCCACCCTTAGGCTTAGGGAGCCGCAGGCCTGGGGCGCCCCAGCTCTGCGGCTTAGGGTGCCCCAGGCCTGGGTCGCCCCAGCCCTTAGACTTTGGGAGCCCCAGGCCTGGGGCGCCCCAGCCCTTAGGCTTTGGGAGCCCCAGGACAGGGAACCCAGCCCTTAGGCTTAGGGAGCCCCAGGCTAGGGTCTACCCAACCATTAGGCTTAGAGAGCCCCAGACCTGGGGCGCCCCAGCAATTAGGCTTAGGGAGCCTCATGACTGGGGCGCCCCAGCCCTTAGGATTAGGGATGCCCAGGCCTGGGGCTACCCAGCCCTTAGGCTTTGGGAACCCCAGTCCTGGGGCGCCCCAGTCCTTAGGCTTAGGGAGCCCCAGGCCTGTGTCGCCCCAGCCCTTAGGCTTAGGGAGCCCCAGGCCCGTCGCCCCAGCCCTTTGGCTTTGGGAGCCGCAAGCCTGGGGCGCCCCAGCCCTTAGGCTTAGGGAGCCCTTGGCCTGAGGCGCCCCAGCCTTTAAGCTTTGGGAGCTCCAGGCCTGGGGCGCCCCAGCACTTAGGCTTAGGGAGCCCCAGGCCTGAGGCGCCCCACCCTTTAGGCTTTGGGAGCCCCTGGCCTGGGGCGCCCCAATCCTTAGGCTTTGGGAGCCCCAGGCCTGGGGCGCCCAAGTCCTTAAGCTTAGGGAGCCCCAGGCCAGGGTCGCCCAAGCCCTTAGGCTTAGAAAGCCCCAGACCTGGGTCGCACCAGCAATTAGGCTTAGGGAGCCCCAGGCCTGGGATGCCCCAGCCCTTTGGATTAGGGATGCCCAGGCCTGGGGCGCCCAGGCCTTAGGCTTTGGGAACCCCAGTCCTGGGGCGCCCCAGCGCTTAGGCTTAGGGAACCCCAGGCCTGGGTCTCCCCAGCCCTTAGGTTTTGGGAGCCACAGGCCTGGGGCGCCCCAGCTCTGCGGCTTAGGGTGCCCCAGGCCTGGGTCGTCCCAGCCCTTAGACTTTGTGAGCCCCAGGCCTGGGGCGCCCCAGCCCTTAGGCTTTGGGAGCCCCAGGACAGGGAACCCCGCCCTTAGGCTTAGGGAGCCCCAGTCTAGGGTCTACCCAACCATTAGGCTTAGAGAGCCCCAGACCTGGGGCGCCCCAGCAATTAGGCTTAGGGAGCGCCATGACTGGGGCGCCCCAGCCCTTAGGATTAGGGATGCCCAGGCCTGGGGCGCCCCAGCCCTTAGGCTTTGGGAGCCCCAGGCCTGTGTCGCCCCAGCCCTTAGGCTTTGGGAGCCCCAGGCCTGGGGCGCCCCAGCCCTTAAGTTTAGGGAGCCCCAGGCCTGGGGCGCCCCAGCCCTTAGGCTTAGGGAGCCCCAGGCCTGGGGCGCCCCAGCCCTTAGGCTGTGGGAGCGCCAGGCCTGTGGCGACCCAGGCCTTAGGATTTGGGAGCCCCAGGCCTGGGGTGCCCCAGCCCTTAGGCTTTGGGAGCGCCAGGCCTGTGGCGCCCCAGCCCTTAGGATTTGGGAGCCCCAGGCCTGCGGCTCGCCAACCCTTAAGCTTTTGGAGCCCTGGCCTGGGGTGCCCCAGCCCTTAGGCTTAGGGAGCCCCAGGCCTGGGGCGCCCCAGCCATTAGGCTTTGGGAGCCCCAGGCCAGGGATGCCCAAGCCCATAGGTTTTGGGAGCGCCTGGCCTGGGGCGCCCCCGCCATTCGGTGTAGGGAGCCCCAGGCCTGGTTAGCCGCAGCTCTTTGACTTAGGGAGACCCAGGCCAGGGTCGCCCCAGCCCATAGGCTTATTGAGCTCCAGACCTGGGGTGCCCCAGCCATTAGGCTTAGGGAGCCCCAGGCCTGGGGTGCCCCAACCCTTAGGATTAGGGATGCAAAGGCCTGGGGCGCCCCAGCCCTTAGGCTTTGGGAACCCCAGTCCTGGGGCGCCCCAGCTCTTAGGCTTAGGGAACCCCAGGCCTGTGGCGCTCCAGCCCTTAGGTTGTGGGAGCCCCAAGCCTGGGGCGACCCCACCCTTAGGCTTAGGGAGCCGCAGGCCTGGGGCGCCCCAGCTCTGCGGCTTAGGGTGCCCCAGGCCTGGGTCGCCCCAGCCCTTAGACTTTGGGAGCCCCAGGCCTGGGGCGCCCCAGCCCTTAGGCTTTGGGAGCCCCAGGACAGGGAACCCAGCCCTTAGGCTTAGGGAGCCCCAGGCTAGGGTCTACCCAACCATTAGGCTTAGAGAGCCCCAGACCTGGGGCGCCCCAGCAATTAGGCTTAGGGAGCCTCATGACTGGGGCGCCCCAGCCCTTAGGATTAGGGATGCCCAGGCCTGGGGCTACCCAGCCCTTAGGCTTTGGGAACCCCAGTCCTGGGGCGCCCCAGTCCTTAGGCTTAGGGAGCCCCAGGCCTGTGTCGCCCCAGCCCTTAGGCTTAGGGAGCCCCAGGCCCGTCGCCCCAGCCCTTTGGCTTTGGGAGCCGCAAGCCTGGGGCGCCCCAGCCCTTAGGCTTAGGGAGCCCTTGGCCTGAGGCGCCCCAGCCTTTAAGCTTTGGGAGCTCCAGGCCTGGGGCGCCCCAGCACTTAGGCTTAGGGAGCCCCAGGCCTGAGGCGCCCCACCCTTTAGGCTTTGGGAGCCCCTGGCCTGGGGCGCCCCAATCCTTAGGCTTTGGGAGCCCCAGGCCTGGGGCGCCCAAGTCCTTAAGCTTAGGGAGCCCCAGGCCAGGGTCGCCCAAGCCCTTAGGCTTAGAAAGCCCCAGACCTGGGTCGCACCAGCAATTAGGCTTAGGGAGCCCCAGGCCTGGGATGCCCCAGCCCTTTGGATTAGGGATGCCCAGGCCTGGGGCGCCCAGGCCTTAGGCTTTGGGAACCCCAGTCCTGGGGCGCCCCAGCGCTTAGGCTTAGGGAACCCCAGGCCTGGGTCTCCCCAGCCCTTAGGTTTTGGGAGCCACAGGCCTGGGGCGCCCCAGCTCTGCGGCTTAGGGTGCCCCAGGCCTGGGTCGTCCCAGCCCTTAGACTTTGTGAGCCCCAGGCCTGGGGCGCCCCAGCCCTTAGGCTTTGGGAGCCCCAGGACAGGGAACCCCGCCCTTAGGCTTAGGGAGCCCCAGTCTAGGGTCTACCCAACCATTAGGCTTAGAGAGCCCCAGACCTGGGGCGCCCCAGCAATTAGGCTTAGGGAGCGCCATGACTGGGGCGCCCCAGCCCTTAGGATTAGGGATGCCCAGGCCTGGGGCGCCCCAGCCCTTAGGCTTTGGGAGCCCCAGGCCTGTGTCGCCCCAGCCCTTAGGCTTAGGGAGCCCCAGGCCTGTGTCGCCCCAGCCCTTAGGCTTAGGGAGCCCCAGGCCCGTCGCCCCAGCCATTTGGCTTTGAGAGCCGCAAGCCTGGGGTGCCCCAGCCCTTAGGATTAGGGAGACCTAGGCCTGAGGCGCCCCAGCCCTTGGGCTTTGGGAGCCCCTGGGCTGGGGGGACCCAGCCCTTAGGCTTTGGGAGCCCCAGGCCGGGGGCGCCCCAGCCCTTAGGCTTAGGGAGCCCCAGGCCAGGGTCGCCCAAGCTTTAGGCTTAGAGAGCCCCAGACCGGGGGTGCCCCAGCAATTAGGCTTTGGGAGCGCCAGGCCTGGGTCGCCCCAGCCCTTAGGCTTAGAGAGCCCCAGACTTGGGGCACCCCAGCAATTAGGCTTAGGGAGCCCCAGGCCTGGGGCGCCCCAGCCCTTAGGATTAGGGATGCCCAGGCCTGGGGCGCCCCGCCCTTAGGCTTAGGGATCCCCAGGCCTGGGGCGCCCAAGCCCTTAGTTTTAGGGAGCCCGAGGCCTGGGTCGCCCAAGCCCTTAGGCTTTGGCATCCCCAAGCCTGGGGTGCCCCAGCCCTTAGGCTTTGGGAGCCCCAGGCCTGGAGAACCCCAGCCCTTGCGCTTAGAGATCCCCAGGCCTGGGGCGCCCCAGGAATTAGGCTTTGGGAGCCGCAAGCCTGGGGTGCCCCAGTCCTTAGGCTTTGGGAGCCCCAGGCCTGGAGAACCCCAGCCCTTAGGCTTAGAGATCCCCAGAGCTGGGGCGCCCCAATCCTTAGGCTTAGGGACCCCAAGGCCTGGTGAGCCCCAGTTTTTAGACTTTGGGAGCCCCAGCCTGGGGCGCCTAGCCCTTAGGCTTTGGGAGCCCCAGGCTTGGGGCACTCCAGCCCTCAGTATTTTGTATGCCCAGACCTGGGGCGCTCCAGCCATAAGGCTTAGGGAGCCCCAGACCTGGGATTCCCCACCCCTTAGGCTTAGGGAGCCCCAGGCCTGGGCACCCCAGCCCTTAGGCTTAGGGAGCCCCAGGCCTGGTGAGCCCCAGCTCTTAGACTTTGGGAGCCCCAGGCCTGGGGCGCCCAGCCCTTAGGCTTTGGGAGACCCAGGCCTGGGGCGCCCCAGCCCTTAGGCTTTGGGAGTCCCAGGCCTGGTGATCCCCAGCTCTTAGACTTAGGGAGCCCATGGCCTGGGGCGCCCCAACACTTAGCCTTAGGGAGCCACAGGCCTGGGGCACCCAGCCCTTGGGTTTTGGGAGGCCCAGGCTTGGGTCGCCCCAGCTCTTAGTCTTTGGAGACCCTGGCCTTGGGCGCCCCAGCCTATAGGGTTAAGGAGCCCCAGGCCTGGGGCTCCCCAGCCTTTATACTTAAGAAGCCCAAGGCTTGGGACGCCCCAGCCCTTAGTCTTTGAGAGCCCCAGACCTGGGGCGCACCAGCCCTTAGGCTTTGGGAGCCCCAGGCCTGGGGCGCCCCAGCCCTTAAGTTTAGGGAGCCCCAGGCCTGGGGCGCCCCAGCCCTTAGGCTTAGGGAGCCCCAGGCCTGGGGCGCCCCAGCCCTTAGGCTGTGGGAGCGCCAGGCCTGTGGCGACCCAGGCCTTAGGATTTGGGAGCCCCAGGCCTGGGGTGCCCCAGCCCTTAGGCTTTGGGAGCGCCAGGCCTGTGGCGCCCCAGCCCTTAGGATTTGGGAGCCCCAGGCCTGCGGCTCGCCAACCCTTAAGCTTTTGGAGCCCTGGCCTGGGGTGCCCCAGCCCTTAGGCTTAGGGAGCCCCAGGCCTGGGGCGCCCCAGCCATTAGGCTTTGGGAGCCCCAGGCCAGGGACGCCCAAGCCCATAGGTTTTGGGAGCGCCTGGCCTGGGGCGCCCCCGCCATTCGGTGTAGGGAGCCCCAGGCCTGGTTAGCCGCAGCTCTTTGACTTAGGGAGACCCAGGCCAGGGTCGCCCCAGCCCATAGGCTTATTGAGCTCCAGACCTGGGGTGCCCCAGCCATTAGGCTTAGGGAGCCCCAGGCCTGGGGTGCCCCAACCCTTAGGATTAGGGATGCAAAGGCCTGGGGCGCCCCAGCCCTTAGGCTTTGGGAACCCCAGTCCTGGGGCGCCCCAGCTCTTAGGCTTAGGGAACCCCAGGCCTGTGGCGCTCCAGCCCTTAGGTTGTGGGAGCCCCAAGCCTGGGGCGACCCCACCCTTAGGCTTAGGGAGCCGCAGGCCTGGGGCGCCCCAGCTCTGCGGCTTAGGGTGCCCCAGGCCTGGGTCGCCCCAGCCCTTAGACTTTGGGAGCCCCAGGCCTGGGGCGCCCCAGCCCTTAGGCTTTGGGAGCCCCAGGACAGGGAACCCCGCCCTTAGGCTTAGGGAGCCCCAGGCTAGGGTCTACCCAACCATTAGGCTTAGAGAGCCCCAGACCTGGGGCGCCCCAGCAATTAGGCTTAGGGAGCCTCATGACTGGGGCGCCCCAGCCCTTAGGATTAGGGATGCCCAGGCCTGGGGCTACCCAGCCCTTAGGCTTTGGGAACCCCAGTCCTGAGGCGCCCCAGTCCTTAGGCTTAGGGAGCCCCAGGCCTGTGTCGCCCCAGCCCTTAGGCTTAGGGAGCCCCAGGCCCGTCGCCCCAGCCCTTTGGCTTCGGGAGCCGCAAGCCTGGGGCGCCCCAGCCCTTAGGCTTAGGGAGCCCTTGGCCTGAGGCGCCCCAGCCTTTAAGCTTTGGGAGCTCCAGGCCTGGGGCGCCCCAGCACTTAGGCTTAGGGAGCCCCAGGCCTGAGGCGCCCCACCCTTTAGGCTTTGGGAGCCCCTGGCCTGGGGCGCCCCAATCCTTAGGCTTTGGGAGCCCCAGGCCTGGGGCGCCCAAGTCCTTAAGCTTAGGGAGCCCCAGGCCAGGGTCGCCCAAGCCCTTAGGCTTAGAAAGCCCCAGACCTGGGTCGCACCAGCAATTAGGCTTAGGGAGCCCCAGGCCTGGGATGCCCCAGCCCTTTGGATTAGGGATGCCCAGGCCTGGGGCGCCCAGGCCTTAGGCTTTGGGAACCCCAGTCCTGGGGCGCCCCAGCGCTTAGGCTTAGGGAACCCCAGGCCTGGGTCTCCCCAGCCCTTAGGTTTTGGGAGCCACAGGCCTGGGGCGCCCCAGCTCTGCGGCTTAGGGTGCCCCAGGCCTGGGTCGTCCCAGCCCTTAGATTTTGGGAGCCCCAGGCCTGGGGCGCCCCAGCCCTTAGGCTTTGGGAGCCCCAGGACAGGGAACCCCGCCCTTAGGCTTAGGGAGCCCCAGTCTAGGGTCTACCCAACCATTAGGCTTAGAGAGCCCCAGACCTGGGGTGCCCCAGCAATTAGGCTTAGGGAGCGCCATGACTGGGGCGCCCCAGCCCTTAGGATTAGGGATGCCCAGGCCTGTGTCGCCCCAGCCCTTAGGCTTAGGGAGCCCCAGGCCTGTGTCGCCCCAGCCCTTAGGCTTAGGGAGCCCCAGGCCTGTGTCGCCCCAGCCCTTAGGCTTAGGGAGCCCCAGGCCCGTCGCCCCAGCCATTTGGCTTTGAGAGCCGCAAGCCTGGGGCGCCCCAGCCCTTAGGCTTAGGGATCCCTAGGCCTGAGGCGCCCCAGCCTTTAGGCTTTGGGAGCTCCAGGCCTGGGGCGCCCCAGCACTTAGCCTTAGGGAGCCCCAGGCCTGAGGCGCCCCAGGCTTTAGGCTTTGGGAGCCCCTGGCCTGGGGCGCCCCAGTCCTTAGGCTTTGGGAGCCCCAGGCCGGGGGCGCCCGAGTCCTTAAGCTTAGGGAGCCCCAGGCCAGGGACGCCCAAGCCCTTAGGCTTAGAGAGCCCCAGACCTGGGGTGACCCAGCAATTAGGCTTAGGGAGCCCCAGGCCTGGGTCGCCCCAGCCCTTAGTCTTTGGGGGCCCCTAGCGTGGCGCGCCCCAGCCTTTAGGCTTTGGGAGCCCAAGACGTGGGGTGCCCCAGCCAATAGGCTTAAAGATCCCCAGACCTGGGGCGCCCCAGCAAGTAGCCTTAGGGAGCGCCAGGCCAGGGTCGCCCCGGCCCTTAGGCTTAGGGAGCCCCAGGCCTGTGTCGCCCCAGTCCTTAGGCTTAGGGAGCACCAGGCCCGGCGCCCCAGCCCTTTGGCTTTGGGAGCCGCAAGCCTGGGGCGCCCCAGCCCTTAGGCTTAGGGACCCCTAAGCCTGAGGCGCCTCAGCCTTTAGGCTTTGGGAGCTCCAGGCCTGGGGCGCCCCAGCACTTAGGCTTAGGGAGCCCCAGGCCTGAGGCGCCCCCACCCTTAGGCTTAGGGAGCCTCAGGCCTGGGGCGCCCCAGCTCTGCGGCTTAGGGTGCCCCAGGCCTGGGTCGCCCCAGTCCTTAGACTTTGGGAGCCCCAGGCCTGGGGCGCCCCAGCCCTTAGGCTTTGGGAGCCCCAGGACAGGGAACCCCGCCCTTAGGCTTAGAGAGCCCCAGGCTAGGGTCTACCCAACCATTAGGCTTAGAGAGCCCCAGACCTAGGGCGCCACGGCAATTAAATTAGGGAGCCCCATGACTGGGGCGTCCCAGCCCTTAGTATTAGGGATGCCCAGGCCTGGGGCTACCCAGCCCTTAGGCTTTGGGAACCCAGTCCTGGGGCGCCCCAGTCCTTAGGCTTAGGGAGCCCCAGGCCTGTGTCGCCCCAGCCCTTAGGCTTAGGGAGCCCCAGGCCCGTCACCCCAGCCCTTTGGCTTTGGGAGCCGCAAGCCTGGGGCGCCCCAGCCCTTAGGCTTAGGGAGCCCTAGGCCTGAGGCGCCTCAGCCTTTAGGCTTTGGGAGCTCCAGGCCTGGGGCGCCCCAGCACTTAGGCTTAGGGAGCCCCAGGCCTGAGGCGCCCCAGCCTTTAGGCTTTGGGAGCCCCTGGCCTGGGGCGCCCCAGTCCTTAGGCTTTGGGAGCCCCAGGCTGGGGGCGCCCAAGTCCTTAAGCTTAGGGAGCCCTAGGCCAGGGTCGCCCAAGCCCTTAGGCTTAGAGAGCCCCAGACCTGGGGTGCCCCAGCAATTAGGCTTAGGGAGTCCGAGGCCTGGGTCGCCCCAGCCCTTAGTCTTTGGGAGCCCCTAGCCTGGGGCGCACCAGCCTTTAGGCTTTGGGAGCCCCAGACCTGGTGCGCCCCAGTCCTTAGGCTTAGAGATCCCCAGACTTGGGGCACCCAGCAAGTAGGCTTAGGGAGCGCCAGGCCAGGGTCGCCCGGCCCTTAGGCCTAGGGAGCCCCAGTCATGGGGCGCCCCAGCATTTAGGCTAAGGGAGCCCCAGGCCAGGTTAGCCCCAGCTCTTAGACTTTGGGAGCCCCAGGCCTGGGGCGCCCCAACCTTGGACTTAGGGAGCCCCAGGCCTGGGACGCATCAGTCCTTCGGCTTTGGGAGCCCCAGGACCTGGGTGCCCCAGTTCTTGGGCTTATAGAGACCTAGGCCTGGGGCACCCCAGCACTTAGGCTTTGGGAGCCCAGGCCTGGGACGCCCCAGCCCTTGGGCTTAGGGAGCGCCAAGCCTGGGGCGCCCCCACACTTAGGCTTAGGGAGCCCCTGGTCTGGGGCGCCCAAACCCTTAGGCTTAGAGAGCCCCAGGCCTGAGGCGCCCCAGCCCTTAGGCTTAGATAGCCCCAGACCTGGGTCGCCCCAGCACTTAGGCTTAGGGATCCCCAGGCCTGGGGCGCCCCAGCCCTTAGGCTTAGGGAGCCCCAGGTCTGGTGATCCCCAGCTCTTAGACTTCGGGAACCCCAGGCCTGAGACGCCCAGCCCTTAGGCTTTGGGAGACCCAGGCCTGGGGCTGCCCAGCCCTTAGGCTTTGGGTGCGCCAGGTCTAGGGTGCCCCAGCCCTTAGGCTTAGGGAGCCCCAGGCCTGGTGATCCCCAGCTCTTAGACTTAGGGAGCCCCTGGCCTGGGGCTCCCCAGCCCTTAGGCTTTGGGAGCCCCAGGCCGGGGCGCCCCAACCCTTAGCCTTAGGGAGCCACAGGCCTGGGGCACCCAGCCCTTAGGCTTTGGGAGACCAAGGCTTGGGTCGCCCCAGCTCTTAGTCTTTGGGAGACCCAGGCCTTGGGTGCCCCAGCCCTTAGGCTTAGGGAGCCCCAGGCCTGGGGCGCCTCAGCCCTTAGGCTTTGGGAGCCCCAGGCCTGCGGTGCCCCAGACCTTAGGCTTTGATAGCCCCAGGTCTGGGGTGCCCCAGCCCTTAGGCTTAGTTAGCCCAAGGCCTGGGTCGTCCTAGCACTTAGACTTTGGGAGGCCGAGGTTGGGTCACCCCAGCCCTTAGTCTTTGGGAGCCACGACCTGGGGCGCCCCAGCCCTTAGACTTTGGGAGCTCCAGGCCTGGGGCGCCTCAGCGCTTAGACTTTGGGAGCCCCAGGCCTGGGACGCACCAGCCCATAGGTTTTGGGAGCCCCAGTCCTGCGGCGCCCCAGCCCTTAGGCTTTGGAACACTAGGCATGGGGCGCCCCAGCCCTTAGGCTTTGGGAGCCCTAGGTCTGGGGCGCCCCAGACCTTAGCCTTAGAGAGCCCTAGGCCTCGGGCGCCCCAGCCCTTAGGCTTAGGGTGCCCCAGGCCTGGGACGCCTCAGCGCTTGGGCTTTTGGAGCCCCAGGCCTGGGGCGCCCCAGCCCTTAGGCTTTGGGAGTCCCTGGCCTGGTGAGCCCCAGCTCTTAGACTTAGGGAGCCCCTGGCCTGAGGCGCCCCAGCACTTAGGCTTAGGGAGCCCCAGGCCTGGGGCGCCCCAGCCCTTAGACTTATAGAGCCCCAGACATGCGGCGCCCCAGCAATTAGGCTTAGGGATTCCCAACTTGGGGCGCCCCAGCCATTAGACTTAGGGAGCCCCAGGCCTGGGGCGCCCCAGTCCTTAGGCTTTGGGAGCCCCAGGCCTGGGACTCCTCATTCCTTGGGCTTTGGGAGCCCCAGGCCTGGGGCGCCCCAGCCCTTGGGCTTAGACAGCCCCAGGCCTGGGGTGCCCCAGCCCTTAGGCTTTGGGATCCCCAGGCCTGGGGCGCCCCCGCCCTTACGCTTTGGGAGCCCCTGGCCTGGGGCGCCCCAGCCCTTGGGCTTTGGGAGCCCCTGGGCTGGGGGGACCCAGCCCTTAGGCTTTGGGAGCCCCAGGCCGGGGGCGCCCCAGCCCTTAGGCTTAGGGAGCCCCAGGCCAGGGTCGCCCAAGCTTTAGGCTTAGAGAGCCCCAGACCGGGGGTGCCCCAGCAATTAGGCTTTGGGAGCGCCAGGCCTGGGTCGCCCCAGCCCTTAGGCTTAGAGAGCCCCAGACTTGGGGCACCCCAGCAATTAGGCTTAGGGAGCCCCAGGCCTGGGGCGCCCCAGCCCTTAGGATTAGGGATGCCCAGGCCTGGGGCGCCCCGCCCTTAGGCTTAGGGATCCCCAGGCCTGGGGCGCCCCAGCCCTTAGTTTTAGGGAGCCCGAGGCCTGGGTCGCCCCAGCCCTTAGGCTTTGGGATCCCCAAGCCTGGGGTGCCCCAGCCCTTAGGCTTTGGGAGCCCCAGGCCTGGAGAACCTCAGCCCTTGCGCTTAGAGATCCCCAGGCCTGGGGCGCCCCAGCAATTAGGCTTTGGGAGCCGCAAGCCTGGGGTGCCCCAGCCCTTAGGCTTTGGGAGCCCCAGGCCTGGAGAACCCCAGCCCTTAGGCTTAGAGATCCCCAGAGCTGGGGCGCCCCAATCCTTAGGCTTAGGGACCCCAAGGCCTGGTGAGCCCCAGTTCTTAGACTTTGGGAGCCCCAGCCTGGGGCGCCTAGCCCTTAGGCTTTGGGAGCCCCAGGCTTGGGGCACTCCAGCCCTCAGTATTTTGTATGCCCAGACCTGGGGCGCTCCAGCCATAAGGCTTAGGGAGCCCCAGACCTGGGATTCCCCACCCCTTAGGCTTAGGGAGCCCCAGGCCTGGGCACCCCAGCCCTCAGGCTTAGGGAGCCCCAGGCCTGGTGAGCCCCAGCTCTTAGACTTTGGGAGCCCCAGGCCTGGGGCGCCCAGCCCTTTGGCTTTGGGAGACCCAGGCCTGGGGCGCCCTAGCCCTTAGGCTTTGGGAGTCCCAGGCCTGGTGATCCCCAGCTCTTAGACTTAGGGAGCCCATGGCCTGGGGCGCCCCAACACTTAGCCTTAGGGAGCCACAGGCCTGGGGCACCCAGCCCTTGGGCTTTGGGAGGCCCAGGCTTGGGTCGCCCCAACTCTTAGTCTTTGGAGACCCTGGCCTTGGGCGCCCCAGCCTATAGGGTTAAGGAGCCCCAGGCCTGGGGCTCCCCAGCCTTTAGACTTAAGAAGCCCAAGGCTTGGGACGCCCCAGCCCTTAGTCTTTGAGAGGCCCAGACCTGGGGCGCACCAGCCCTTAGGCTTTGGGAGTGCCAGGCCTGTGGCGCCCCAGCCCTTAGGATTTGGGAGCCCCAGGCCTGCGGCTCGCCAACCCTTAAGCTTTTGGAGCCCTTCCCTGGGGTGCCCCAGCCCTTAGGCTTAGGGAGCCCCAGGCCTGGGGCGCCCCAGCCATTAGGCTTTGGGAGCCCCAGGCCAGGGACGCCCAAGCCCATAGGTTTTGGGAGCGCCAGGCCTGGGGCGCCCCCGCCATTCGGTGTAGGGAGCCCCAGGCCTGGTTAGCCGCAGCTCTTTGACTTAGGGAGACCCAGGCCAGGGTCGCCCCAGCCCATAGGCTTATTAAGCTCCAGACCTGGGGTGCCCCAGCCATTAGGCTTAGGGAGCCCCAGGCCTGGGGTGCCCCAACCCTTAGGATTAGGGATGCAAAGGCCTGGGGCGCCCCAGCTCTTAGGCTTAGGGAACCCCAGGCCTGTGGCGCTCCAGCCCTTAGGTTGTGGGAGCCCCAAGCCTGGGGCAACCCCACCCTTAGGCTTAGGGAGCCGCAGGCCTGGGGCGCCCCAGCTCTGCGGCTTAGGGTGCCCCAGGCCTGGGTCGCCCCAGCCCTTAGACTTTGGGAGCCCCAGGCCTGGGGCGCCCCAGCCCTTAGGCTTTGGGAGCCCCAGGACAGGGAACCCCGCCCTTAGGCTTAGGGAGCCCCAGGCTAGGGTCTACCCAACCATTAGGCTTAGAGAGCCCCAGACCTGGGGCGCCCCAGCAATTAGGCTTAGGGAGCCTCATGACTGGGGCGCCCCAGCCCTTACGATTAGGGATGCCCAGGCCTGGGGCTACCCAGCCCTTAGGCTTTGGGAACCCCAGTCCTGGGGCGCCCCAGTCCTTAGGCTTAGGGAGCCCCAGGCCTGTGTCGCCCCAGCCCTTAGGCTTAGGGAGCCCCAGGCCCGTCGCCCCAGCCCTTTGGCTTTGGGAGCCGCAAGCCTGGGGCGCCCCAGCCCTTAGGCTTAGGGAGCCCTTGGCCTGAGGCGCCCCAGCATTTAAGCTTTGGGAGCTCCAGGCCTGGGGCGCCCCAGCACTTAGGCTTAGGGAGCCCCAGGCCTGAGGCGCCCCAGCCTTTAAGCTTTGGGAGCCCCTGGCCTGGGGCGCCCCAATCCTTAGGCTTTGGGAGCCCCAGGCCTGGGGCGCCCAAGTCCTTAAGCTTAGGGAGCCCCAGGCCAGGGTCGCCCAAGCCCTTAGGCTTAGAAAGCCCCAGACCTGGGTCGCACCAGCAATTAGGCTTAGGGAGCCCCAGGCCTGGGATGCCCCAGCCCTTTGGATTAGGGATGCCCAGGCCTGGGGCGCCCAGGCCTTAGGCTTTGGGAACCCCAGTCCTGGGGCGCCCCAGCGCTTAGGCTTAGGGAACCCCAGGCCTGGGTCTCCCCAGCCCTTAGGTTTTGGGAGCCACAGGCCTGGGGCGCCCCCACCCTTAGGCTTAGGGAGCCGCAGGCCTGGGGCGCCCCAGCTCTGCGGCTTAGGGTGCCCCAGGCCTGGGTCGTCCCAGCCCTTAGACTTTGGGAGCACCAGGCCTGGGGAGCCCCAGCCCTTAGGCTTTGGGAGCCCCAGGACAGGGAACCCCGCCCTTAGGCTTAGGGAGCCCCAGTCTAGGGTCTACCCAACCATTAGGCTTAGAGAGCCCCAGACCTGGGGCGCCCCAGCAATTAGGCTTAGGGAGCGCCATGACTGGGGCGCCCCAGCCCTTAGGATTAGGGATGCCCAGGCCGGGGGAGCCCCAGCCCTTAGGCTTAGGGAGCCCCAGGCCTGTGTCGCCCCAGCCCTTAGGCTTAGGGAGCCCCAGGCCCGTCGCCCCAGCCATTTGGCTTTGAGAGCCGCAAGCCTGGGGCGCCCCAGCCCTTAGGCTTAGGGAGCCCTAGGCCTGAGGCGCCCCAGCCTTTAGGCTTTGGGAGCTCCAGGCCTGGGGCGCCCCAGCACTTAGGCTTAGGGAGCCCCAGGCCTGAGGCGCCCCAGGCTTTAGGCTTTGGGAGCCCCTGGCCTGGGGCGCCCCAGTCCTTAGGCTTTGGGAGCCCCAGGCCGGGGGCGCCCGAGTCCTTAAGCTTAGGGAGCCCCAGGCCAGGGACGCCCAAGCCCTTAGGCTTAGAGAGCCCCAGACCTGGGGTGACCCAGCAATTAGGCTTAGGGAGCCCCAGGCCTGGGTCGCCCCAGCCCTTAGTCTTTGGGGGCCCCTAGCGTGGGGCGCCCCAGCCTTTAGGCTTTGGGAGCCCAAGACGTGGGGTGCCCCAGCCCTTAGGCTTAAAGATCCCCAGACCTGGGGCGCCCCAGCAAGTAGGCTTAGGGAGCGCCAGGCCAGGGTCGCCCCGGCCCTTAGGCTTAGGGAGCCCCAGGCCTGGGGCGCCCCAGCATTTAGGCTTAGGGAGCCCCAGGCCAGGTTAGCCCCAGCTCTTAGACTTTGGGAGCCCCAGGCCTGGGGCGCCCCAACCTTGGCCTTAGGGAGCCCCAGGCCTGGTGATCCCCAGCTCTTAGACTTTGGGAACCCCAGGTCTGGGACGCCCAGCCCTTAGGCTTTGGGAGACCCAGGCCTGGGGCTCCTCAGCCCTTAGGCTTTGGGTGTGCCAGGTCTAGGGTGCCCCAGCCCTTAGGCTTAGGGAGCCCCAGGCCTGGTGATCCCCAGCTCTTAGACTTAGGGAGCCCCTGGCCTGGGGCTCCCCAGCCCTTAGGCTTTGGGAACCCCAGGCCTGGGGCGCCCCAACCCTTAGCCTTAGGGAGCCACAGGCCTGGGGCACCCAGCCCTTAGGCTTTGGGAGACCCAGGCTTGGGTCGCCCCAGCTTTTAATCTTTGGGAGACCCTGGTCTGGGTGCCCCAGTCCTTAAGCTTAGGGAGCCCCAGGCCTTGGGCGCCTCAGCCCTTAGGCTTTGGGAGACCCAGGTCTGCGGTGCCCCAGCCCTTAGGCTTTGATAGCCCCAGGTCTGGGGCGCACCAGCCCTTAGGCTTAGTTAGCCCCAGGCCTGGGTCGCCCTAGCCCTTAGAATTTCAGAGGCCGAGGTCGGGTCACCCCAGCCCTTAGTCTTTGGGAGCCCCGACCTGGGGCGCCCCAGCCCTTAGACTTTGGGAGCTCCAGGCCTGGGGCGCCTCAGCGCTTAGGCTTTGGGAGCCCCAGGCCTGGGACGCACCAGCCCATAGGTTTTGGGAGCCCCAGGCCTGCGGCCCCCCAGCCCTTAGGCTTTGGAACACCAGGCATGGGGTGCCCCAGCCCTTAGGCTTTGGGAGCCCTAGGTCTGGGGTGCCCCAGCCCTTAGCCTTAGGGAGCCCTAGGCCTCGGGCTCCCAAGCCCTTAGGCTTAGGGTGCCCCAGGCCTGGGACGCCTCAGCGCTTGGGCTGTTGGAGCCCCAGGCCTGGGGAGCCCCATCCCTTAGGCTTTGGGAGTCCCTGGCCTGGTGAGCCCCAGCTCTTAGACTTATGGAGCCTCTGGCCTGAGGCGCCCCAGCACTTAGGCTTAGGGAGCCCGAGGCCTGGGGCGCCCCAGCCCTTAGACTTATAGAGCCCCACACATGCGGCGCCCCAGCAATTAGGCTTAGGGATTCCCAACTTGGGCGCCCCAGCCATTAGACTTAGGGAGCCCCAGGCCTGGGGCGCCCCAGCCCTTAGGCTTTGGGAGCCCCAGGCCTGGGACTCCTCATTCCTTGGGCATTGGGAGCCCCAGGCATGGGGCGCCCCAGCCCTTGGGCTTAGACAACCCCAGGCCTGGGGTGCCCCAGCCCTTAGGCTTTGGGATCCCCAGGCCTGGGGCGCCCCCGCCCTTACGCTTTGGGAGCCCCTGGCCTGGGGCGCCCCAGCCCTTGGGCTTTGGGAGCCCCAGGGCAGGGGCGCCCCAGCCCTTAGGCTTAGGGAGCCCCATGCCAGGGTCGCCCAAGCCTTAGGCTTAGAGAGCCCCAGACCGGGGGTGCCCCAGCAATTAGGCTTTGGGAGCGCCAGGCCTGGGTCGCCTCAGCCCTTAGGCTTAGAGATCCCCAGGCCTGGGGCGCCCCAGCAATTAGGCTTTGGGAGCCCCAAACCTGGGGTGCCCCAGCCCTTAGGCTTTGGGAGCCCCAGGCCTGGAGAACCCCAGCCCTTAGACTTAGAGATCCCCAGACCTGGGGCACCCCAGCAATTAGGCTTAGGGAGTGCCAGGCCAGGGTCTCGCCGGCCCTTAGGCTTAGGGAGCCCCAG
>NW_027459368.1:0-5000 GCF_050624435.1 Tenrec ecaudatus
GGTTAGGGTTAGGGTAAGGGTTAAGGTTAGGGTTAGCGTTAGGGTTAGGGTTAGGGTTAGCTTTAGGGTTAGGTTTAGGGTTAGGGTTAGCGTTAGGGTTAGGGATAGGGCTAGGGTTAGGGATAGGGTTAGGGTTAGCGTTACGGTTAGGGTTAGCGTTAGGGTTAGCGTTAGCGTTAGCGTTATGGTTAGAGTTAGCGTTAGTGTTAGGGTTAGGATTAGGGTTACTGTTAGGGTTAGGGTAAGGGTTAGCGTAAGTGTTAGGGTTAGGGTTAGCGTTAACGTTAGTAATAGGGTTAGGGTTAGGGTTAGGGTTAGCGATAGGGTTAGGGTTAGGGTTAGGATTAGGGTTAGGGTTAGGGTTAGGGTTAGTTTTAGGGTTAGCGTTAGGGTTAGGGTTAGGGTTAGGAGTTGGGGTAGGGGTAGGATTAGCGTTAGGGTTAGGGTTAGCATTAGGGTTAGGGTTAGCGTTAGCGTTAGGGTTAGGGTTAGGGTTAGGGTTAGCGTTAGCGTTAGCGTTAGGGTTAGGGTTAGGCTTAGGCTTAGGCTTAGGCTTAGGCTTAGTCTTAGGGAATGGGTTAGGGTTAGGGTTAGGGTTAGGGTTAGGCTTAGGGTTAGGATTAGGGTTAGGGTTAGCGTTAGGGTTAGGGTTAGGGTTAGCATTAGATTTAGGGTTAGGGTTAGGGTTAGGGTTAGGGTTAGGGTTCGGTTTAGGGTTAGGGTTAGGTTTAGCGTTAGCGCTAGGGTTAGGATTAGGTTTAGGGTTAGGGTTAGCGTTAGGGTTAGGGTTAGGGTTAGGGATAGGTGTAGGGTTAGCATTATGGTTAGGGTTAGTGTTAGGGTTAGGGTTAGGGTTAGCGTTAGCGTTAGGGTTAGGGTTAGGGTTAGGCTTAGGCTTAGGCTTAGGCTTAGACTTAGGGAATGGGTTAGGGTTAGGGTTAGGGTTAGGGTTAGCGTTGGGGTTAGGGTTAGGTTTAGCGTTAACGTTAGGGATAGGGTTAGTGTTAGGGTTGGTGTTAGGGTTAGCGTTAGGGTTAGGGTTAGGTTTAGGATTAGGGTTAGGTTTAGGATTAGGGTTAGGGTTAGCGTTAGTGTTAGGGTTAGGGTTAGGGTTAGCGTTAGGGTTAGTGTTAGGGTTAGGGTTAGGGTTAGGGTTAGCGTTAGGGTTAGGGTTAGGTTTAGCGTTAGGGTTAGGGTTAGGGTTAGGGTTAGGGTTAGGGTTAGGATTAGGGTTAGGGTTAGCGTTAGGGTTAGGGTTAGGGTTAGGGTTAGGGTTAGGGTTAGGGTTAGGGTTTCATTAGGGTTTGGGTTAGATTTAGGGTTAGAGTTAGGGTTAGGGTTAGGGTTAGGGTTAGCGTTAGGTTTAGGGTTAGGGTTAGGGTTAGGGTTAGGGTTAGCGTTAGGGGTAGGGTGAGGATTAGGGTTAGCATTAGGGTTAGGCTTAGCATTAGCGTTAGGGTTAGGGTTTGGTCTAGGGTTAGCGTTAGCGTTAGGGTTAGGGTTAGGCTTAGGTTTAGGGTTAGGGTTAGCGTTAGGGTTAGAATTAGGTTTAGGTTTAGGTTTAGGGTTAGCGTTAGGTTAAGGTTAGGGTTAGGGTTAGGGTTAGGGTTAGGGTTAACGTTAGGGTTAGGGTTAGGGTTAGAGATATTGTTAGGTTTAGGGTTAGGGTTAGGGTTAGGGTTAGGGTTAGGCTTAGGCTTAGGCTTAGGCTTAGGGAATGGGTTAGGGTTAGGGTTAGGGTTAGGGTTAGGCTTAGGGTTAGGATTAGGGTTAGGGTTAGGGTTAGGGTTAGCGTTAGGATTAGGGTTAGGGTTAGCATTAGGTTTAGGGTTAGGGTTAGGGTTAGGCTTAGGGTTAGGGTTAGCTTTAGGGTTAGGGTTAGGGTTAGTGTTAGCGTTAGCGTTAGGGTTAGGGTTAGGGTTAGGGTTAGCGTTAGGGTTAGGGTTAGGGTTAGCGTTAGCGTTAGGGTTAGGGTTAGGGTCAGGGTTAGCGTTAGGGTTAGGGTTCGGTTTAGGGTTAGGGTTAGGTTTAGCGTTAGCGTTAGGGTTAGGATTAGGTTTAGGTTTAGGGTTAGGGTTAGCGTCAGGGTTAGGGTTAGGGTTATGGTTAGGGTTAGGGTTTGGGTTAGGGTTTGGGTTAGGGTTAGCGTTAGGGTTAGCGTTAGGGTTAGGGTTAGGTTAGGGTTGGGGTTAGCGTTAGCGTTAGGGTTAGTGTTAGGGGTAGGGTTAAGGTTAGTGTTAGGGTTAGTGTTAGGGTTACCGTTAGCGTTAGGGTTAGGGTTAGGGTTAGGTTTAGGGTTAGGGTTAGGGTTAGGTTTAGTGTTAGCCTTAGTGTTAGGGTTAGGGTTAGGGTTAGGGTTAGGGTTAGGGTTAGCGTCAGGGTTAGGGTTAGGGTTAGGGTTAGGGTTAGCGATAGCGTTAGGTTTAGGGTTAGGGTTAGGGTTACGGTTAGGGTGAGGGTTAGCGTTAGCGTTATGGTGTGGGTTAGGGTTAGCGTTAGGGTTAGGACTAGGGTTTGCGTTAGAATTAGGGTTAGGGTTAGGGTTAGGGTTAGGGTTAGGGTTAGGGTTAGGTTTAGGGTTAGCCTTAGCGTTAGGGTTAGGGTTAGGGTTAGGGTTAGGTTTAGGGTTAGGGTTAGCGTTAGGGTTAGGTTTATATTTAGGGTTAGGGTTAGGGTTAGCGTTAAGGTTAGGGTTAGGGTTAGGGTTAGGGTTAGGTTTAGGGTTAGGTTTAGGGTTAGGGTTAGGGTTAGCTTTAGGGTTAGGGTTAGGGTTAGGGTTAGGGTTAGCGTTAGGGTTAGGGTTAGGGTTAGGTTTAGGGTTAGCGTTAGGGTTAGGGTTAGGGTTAGGGATAGGGGTATGGTTAGCGTTAGCGTTAGGGTTAGGGTTAGGGTTAGGGTTAGGGTTAGCGTTAGTGTTAGTGTTAGTGTTAGGGTTAGGGTTAGGGTTAGGGTTAGCGTTAGGTTTAGCGTTAGCGTTAGGGTTAGGGTTAGGGTTAGGGTTAGGGTTAAGGTTAGTGTTAGGGTTAGGGTTAGGGTTAAGGTTAGTGTTAGGGTTAGGGTTAGGGTTAGGGTCAAAGTTAGGGTTAGTGTTAGCGTTAGGGTTAGGGTTAGGGTTAGGGTTAGCGTTAGCGTTAGGGTTAGGGTTAGGGTTAGGCTTAGGGTTAGGGTTAGGGTTAGGTTTAGGCTTAGGCTTAGGTTTAGGCTTACGGAATGGGTTAGGGTTAGGGTTACGGTTAGGGTTAGGGTTAGGCTTAGGGTTAGGATTAGGGTTAGGGTTAGGGTTAGGATTAGGGTTAACGTGAGGGTTAGGGTTAGGGTTAGCGTTAGGTTTAGGGTTAGGTTTAGGATTAGGGTTAGGCTTAGGATTAGGGTTAGCATTAGGGTTAGGGTTAGGGTTAGGGTTAGGATTAGGGTTAGCATTATGGTTATGGTTAGGGTTAGGGTTAGGATTAGGGTTAGGGTTAGGGTTAGGGGTTTGCGTCAGGTTTAGGGTTAGGGTTAGGTTTAGAGTTAGAGTTAGGTTTTGGGTTAGGGTTAGCGTTAGGGTTAGGGTTAGGGTTACGGTTAGGGTTAGCGTTAGCGTTAGGGTTTGGGTTAGGGTTAGCGTTAGGGTTAGAAATAGGGTTAGCGTTAGAATTAGGGTTAGGGTTAAGGTTAGGTTTAGGGTTAGCCTTAGCGTTAGGGTTAGGTTTAGATTTAGGGTTAGGGTTAGGGTTAGCGTTAAGGTTAGGGTTAGGGTTAGGGTTAGGGTTAGGTTTAGGGTTAGGGTTAGGGTATGCTTTAGGGTTAGGGTTAGGGTTAGGGTTAGGTTTAGGGTCAGGGTTAGGGTTAGGGTTAGCGTTAGGGTTAGGGTTAGCGTTAGCGTTAGGGTTAGGGTTAGGATTAGGGTTAGGGTTAGTGTTAGGGTTAGGTTTAGGGTTAGGGTTAGGGTTAGGGTTAGCGATAGCGTTAGGTTTAGGGTTAGGGTTAGGGTTAGGGTTACGGTTAGGGTTAGGGTTAGGATTAGGGTTAAAGTTAGTGTTAGGGTTAGGGTTAGGGTTAGGGTTAGCGTTAGGGTTAGGGTTAGGGTTAGGTTTAGGGTTAGCGTTAGGGTTAGGTTTAGGGTTAGGGTTTGTGTTAGGTTTAGGGTTAGGGTTAGCGTTAGTGTTAGGGTTAGGGTTAGTGTTAACGTTAGGGTTAGGGTTAGGGTTAGGGTTAGGGTTAGGGTTAGGGTAACGTTAGGGTTAGGGTTAGGATTAGCTTTAGCGTTAGGGTTAGGGTTAGGGTTAGGGTTAGGGTTAGCGTTAGCGTTCGCGTTAGGGTTAGGGTTAGGTTTAGGGTTAGGGTTAGGGTTAGGATTAGGGTTAAGGTTAGTGTTAGGGTTAGGGTTAGGGTTAGGGTTAGCGTTAGGGTTAGGGTTAGGGTTAGGTTTAGGGTTAGCGTTAGGATTAGGTTTAGGGTTAGGGATAGGGGTAGGGTTAGCGTTAGGGTTAGGGTTAGGGTTAGGGATAGGGGTAGGGTTAGCATTATGGTTAGGGTTAGCGTTAGGGTTAGGGTTAGGGTTAGCGTTAGCGTTAGCGTTAGGGTTAGGGTTAGGGTAAGGTTTAGGGTTAGGGTTAGGGTTAGGCTTAGGCTTAGGCTTAGGGAATGGGTTAGGGTTAGGGTTAGGGTTAGGGTGAGGGTTAGGGTTAGGCTTAGGGTTAGGATTAGGTTTAGGGTTAGGGTTAGGGTTAGGGTTAGGGTTAGCGTTAGGGTTAGGGTTAGGGTTAGGGTTAGAGTTAGGTTTAGAGTTAGGGTTAGGATTAGGGTTAGGCTTAGGATTAGGGTTAGCATTAGGGTTAGGGTTAGGGTTAGCCTTATGGTAATGGTTAGGGTTAGGTATAGGTTTAGGGTTAGGGTTAGGTTTAGCGTTAGCGTTAGGGTTAGGATTAGGGTTAGGGTTAGGGTTTGCGTCAGGTTTAGGGTTAGGGTTATGGTTAGAGTTAGAGTTAGGGTTTGGGTTAGGGTTAGCGTTAGGGTTA
>NW_027459368.1:352500-355000 GCF_050624435.1 Tenrec ecaudatus
GTTTACTTTTAGGGTTAGTGTTAGGGTTAAGTTTAGGGTTAGCGTTAGCGTTAGGGTTAGGGTTAGGGTTAGCGTTAGGGTTAGGACTAGGGTTAGCGTTAGAATTAAGGTTAGGTTTAGGGTTAGGGTTAGTGTTAAGTTTAAGTTTAGGGTTAGCGTTAGGGTTAGGGTTAGGGTTAGGTTTAGGGTTAGGGTTAGCGTTAGGTTTAGGGATAGGTTTAGGGTTAGGGTTAGCGTTAAGATTAGGGTTAGGGTTAGGGTTAGCGTTAGGTTTGGGGTTAGCTTTAGGGTAAGCTTTAGGGTTTGGGTTAGGGTTAGGGTTAGGGTTAGCGTTAGGGTTAGGGTTAGCGTTAGCGTTAGGGTTAGGTTTAGGGTTAGGGTTAGGGTTAGCGTTAGGGTTAGGTTTAGGGTTAGGGTTAGGGTTAGGGTTAGCGTTAGCGTTAGGCTTAGGGTTAGGGTTAGGTTTAGTGTTAGCGTTAGGGTTAGGGTTAGGGTTAGGGTTAGCGTCAGGGTTAAGGTTAGGTTAAGGTTTAGGGTTAGGATTAGTGTTAGCGTTAGGTTTAGGGTTAGGGTTACGGTTAGGGTTAGCTTTAGGGTTAGGGTTAGGGTTGGGTTAGCGTTAGGGGTAGGGTTAGCGTTAGGTTTAGGTTTAGGGTTAGGGTTAGGGTTAGCGTTAGGGTTACGATTAGGGTTAGGGTTAGGATTAGGGTTAGCGTTAGGGTTAGGGTTAGGGTTAGGGTTAGGGTTAGGGTTAGCGTTAGCGTTAGGATTAGGGATAGGGTTAGGGTTAGCGTTAGGGTTAGGGTTAGGGTTAGTGTTAGTGTTAGGGTTAGGGTTAGCGTTAGTGTTAGGGCTAGGGTTAGCGTTAAAGTTAGGGATAGGGTTAGGGTTAGGGTTAGGATTAGGGTTAGCGTTAGGGTTAGGGTTAGGGTTAGGGTTAGTGTTAGCGTTAGGGTTAGGGTTAGGATTAGCGTTAGCATTAGGGTTAGGGTTAGGGTTAGGTTTAGGGTTAGGGTTAGCGTTAGCGTTAGGGTTAGTGTTAGGGTTAGGGTTAGGTTTAGGGTTAGGGTTAGGGTTAGCGTTAGGTTTAGCGTTAGCGTTAGGGTTAGGGTTAGGGTTAGGGTTAGGGTTAGGGTTAAGGTTAGCGTTAAGGTTAGGGTTAGGGTTAGGGTTAGCGTTACGGTTAGTGTTAGGGTTAGGTTTAGGGTTAGCGTTAGGGTTAGGGTTAGGGTTAGGGATAGGGATATGGTTAGCGTTAGGGTTAGGGTTAGGGTTAGCGTTAGCGTTAGGGTTAGGGTTAAGGTTAGGGTTAGGGTTAGCGTTAGGGTTAGGTTTAGGGTTAGGGTTAGGGATAGGGTTAGCGTTAGCGTTACGGTTAGGGTTAGGGTTAGGTTTAGTGTTAGGGTTATCGTTAGGGTTAGGGTTAGGGTTAGGGTTAGCGTTAAGGTTAGGGTTAGGGTTAGGGTGAGGATTAGGGTTAGTGTTAGGTTTAGGGTTAGGGTTAGGGTTAGGGTTAGCGTTAAGATTAGGGTTAGGGTTAGGGTTAGGGTTAGGTTTAGGGTAAGCTTTAGGGTTAGGGTTAGGGTTAGGGTTAGGGTTAGCGTTAGGGTTAGGGTTAGCGTTAGCGTTTGGGTTAGGTTTAGGGTTAGGGTTAGGGTTAGCGTTAGGGTTAGGTTTAGGGTTAGGGTTAGGGTTAGGGTTAGCGTTAGCGTTAGGCTTAGGGTTAGGGTTAGGGTTAGGGTTAGCGTTAGGGTTAGGGTTAGGGTTAGGTTTAGTGTTAGCGTTAGGGTTAGGGTTTGGGTTAGGGTTAGCGTCAGGGTTAAGGTTAGGGTAAGGGTTAGGGTTAGGATTAGTGTTAGCGTTAGGTTTAGGGTTAGAGTTACGGTTAGGGTTAGCTTTAGGGTTAGGGTTAAGGTTAGGGTTAGGGTTAGGGTTAGCGTTAGGGTTAGGGTTAGCGTTAGGTTTAGGTTTAGGTTTAGGATTAGGGTTAGGGTTAGCGTTAGGGTTACGATTAGGGTTAGGGTTAGGGTTAGGGTTAGCGTTAGGGTTAGGGTTAGGGTTAGGGTTAGTGTTAGGGTTAGGGTTAGCGTTAGCGTTAGGATTAGGGATAGGGTTAGGGTTAGGGTTAGCGTTAGGGTTAGGGTTAGGGTTAGTGTTAGTGTTAGGGTTAGGGTTACCGTTAGTGTTAGGGCTAGGGTTAGCGTTAACGTTAGGGATAGGGTTAGGGTTAGGGTTAGGATTAGGGTTAGCGTTAGGGTTAGGGGTAGGGTTAGGGTTAGGGTTAGTTTTAGCGTTAGGGTTAGGGTTAGGATTAGCGTTAGCATTAGGGTTAGGGTTAGGGTTAGGTTTAGGGTTAGGGTTAGCGTTAGCGTTAGGGTTAGTGTTAGGGTTAGGGTTAGGTTTAGGTTTAGGGTTAGGGTTAGCGTTAGGTTTAGCGTTAGCGTTAGGGTTAGGGTTAGGGTTAGGGTTAGGGTTAGGGTTAGGGTTAAGGTTAGCGTTA
>NW_027459368.1:375000-377500 GCF_050624435.1 Tenrec ecaudatus
TTGGGTTAGGGTTAGGGTTAGGGTTAGGGTTACGGTTAGGGTTAGCGTTAGGGTTAGCGTTAGCGTTAGGGTTAGGGTTAGGGTTAACGTTAGCGTTAGGGTTAGGGTTAGGGTTAGGGTTAGTGTTAGGGTTAGGGTTAGGGTTAGCGTTAGTGTTAGGGTTAGGGTTAGCGTTAACGTTAGGGATAGGGTTAGGGTCAGGGTTAGGGTTAGGATTAGCGTTAGGGTTAGGGTTAGGGTTAGGGTTATGGTTAGGGTAGGGTTAGCGTTAGGGTTAGGAATAGCATTAGGGTTAGGGTTAGGGTTAGGGTTAGCGTTAGAGTTACGTTTAGGGTTAGGGTTAGGGTTAGGGTTAGGGTTAGCGTTAGGGTTAGCGTTAGGGTTAGGGTTAGCGTTAGGGTTAGGGATAGGGTTAGGGTTAGGGTTAGGGTTAGGGTTAGAGTTACGGTTAGGGTTAGCGTTAGGGTTAGCGTTAGCGTTAGGGTTAGGGTTAGGGTTAGGGTTAGCGTTAGCATTAGTGTTAGGGTTAGGGTTAGGGTTAGTGTTAGGGTTAGGGTTAGGGTTAGCGTTAGTGTTAGGGTTAGGGTTAGAGTTAACGTTAGGGATAGGGTTAGGGTTAGGGTTAGGGTTAGGGTTAGCATTAGGGTTAGGGTTAGCGTTAGGGTTAGGGTTAGGGTTAGGGTTAGGGTTAACGTTAGCGTTAGGGTTAGGGTTAGCGTTAGCGTTAGGGTTAGGGTTAGGGTTAGGGTTAGGCTTAGGCTTAGGATTAGGCTTAGGGAATGGGTTAGGGTTAGGGTTAGGCTTAGGGTTAGGGTTAGGGTTATGCTTAGGGTTAGGATTAGGGTTAGGGTTAGGGTTAGCGTTAGGGTTAGGTTTAGGGTTAGCGTTAGGTTTAGGGTTAGGGTTAGGGTTAGGTTAGGCTTAGGGTTATGGTTATCGTTAGGGTTAGGGTTAGGGTTAGGGTTAGGGTTAGCGTTAGGGTAAGGGTTAGGGTTAGCGTTAAGTTTAGGGTTAGGGTTAGCGTTAGCGTTAGGGTTAGGGTTAGGGTTAGGGTTAGGGTTAGGGTTAGCGTTAGGGTTAGGGTTAGGTTTAGGGTTAGGGTTAGGTTTAGCGTTAGCGTTAGGGTTAGGATTAGGGTAGGGTTAGGGCTAGGGTTAGCGTCAGGGTTAGGGTTAGGGTTAGGGTTAGCGTTTGGGTTAGGGTTGCGTTAGGGTTTGGGTTAGGGTTAGGGTTACCGTTAGCGTTAGGTTTAGGATTAGGGTTAGGCTTAGTGTTAGGGTTAGGGTTACGGTTAGGGTTAGCGTTAGTGTTAGCTTTAGCGTTAGGGTTAGGGTTAGGGTTAGCGTTAGCGTTATCGTTATGGTTAGGGTTAGTGTTAGGGTTAGGGTTAGGGTTAGCGTTAGTGTTAGGGTTAGGGTTAGCGTTAACATTAGGGTTAGCGCTAGGGTTAGGGTTAGGGTTAGGGTTAGTGTTAGGGTTAGGGTTAGGATTAGGGTTAGTGTTAGCGTTAGGGTTAGGGTTAAAGTTAGGGTTATGGTTAGGGTAGGGTTAGCGTTAGGGTTAGAGTTAGGGTTAGTGTTAGGGTGAGGAGGTTTAGCGTAGGGTTAGGTTAGGGTTAAGGGTTAGGGTTAGGGTTAGTAGTTAGGGTTAGGGTTAGGTTAGGGTTAGGGTTAGGGTTAGGGTTAGGGTTAGGGTTAGGCTTGCGTTAGCTATTGGGTTAGGGTTAGGGTTAGGGTTAGGTTAGGTTAGCGTTTAGGTTTAGGGTTAGGGTTAGGGTTAGGGTTAGAGTTAGGGTTAGGGTGAGGATTAGGGTTAGCGTTAGGGTTAGGGTTAGGGTTAGGGTTAGGGTTAGAGATATTGTTAGGGTTAGGGTTAGGGTTAGGGTTAGGGTTAGCGTTAGGGTTAGGGTTAGGGTTAGCTTTAGGGGTAGGGTTAGGGTTAGGGTTAGGGTTAGCGTTAGCGTTAGGGTTAGAGTTAGGGTTAGGGTTAGGGTTAGGATTAGGGTTAGGGTTAGGTTTAGCGTTAGCGTTAGGTTTAGGATTAGGGTAGGGTTAGGGTTAGGGTTAGCGTCAGGGTTAGGGTTAGGGTTTAGGGTTAGGGTTAGCGTTAGCGTTAGGGTTAGTAGGTTTAGGGTTGATGGTTAGGGTTAGGGTTAGGGTTAGGGTTAGCGTTAGTGTTTGGGTTAGGGTTAGGGTTAGGGTTAGGGTTACGGTTAGGGTTAGCGTTAGGGTTAGCGTTAGCGTTAGGGTTAGGGTTAGGGTTAACGTTAGCGTTAGGGTTAGGGTTAGGGTTAGGGTTAGTGTTAGGGTTAGGGTTAGGGTTAGCGTTAGTGTTAGGGTTAGGGTTAGCGTTAACGTTAGGGATAGGGTTAGGGTCAGGGTTAGGGTTAGGATTAGCGTTAGGGTTAGGGTCAGGGTAAGGGTTAGGGTTATGGTTAGGGTAGGGTTAGCTTTAGGGTTAGGGTTAGCATTAGGGTTAGGGTTAGGGTTAGGGTTAGTCT